>NC_057812.1:405219822-405502417 GCF_018294505.1 Triticum aestivum | reverse complement strand
GGGAGTTGGAGGCGAGGGCCGGCGATGTGGCAGCCGGGCGGGGAGGACGCCTCGGGCGGCGGCGGGTGGCGATGGGCCTCGGGGGCCCGACCTGGGCCTCCCGGGCCGGAGCGGCGGCGGCGGGACGAAGGCCACGTGTCGCGTGCCGATTGGCGTGGGCACGGCGGCAGGATGCGTCCGGTTAGGCGGCAGACATTTGCGGCGGCGGCGGGGCGATTTTTTAATGTTTTGGGGTAGAGGAGATCCGGAAATTTCGGAGGGGGTCTATATATAGGCATAGGAGGAGCTAGGAGAGTCCAAATGAGGTGTGGTCTTCGGCCACACGATCGTGATCGAACGCTCTAGATGATGGAGAGGGTTTTGGTGGGTTTTGGGCCAAATTGGAAGGGTGTTGGGCTGCAACACACACGAGGCCTTCTCGGTCCCTAGGTTAACCGTTGGAGCATCAAACGAAGTCCAAATGGTACGAACCTTGACAGGCGGTCTACCGGTAGTAAACCAAGGCCGCTTGGCAAGTCTCAGTCCAATCCGGAAATGTTTAACCCCCACACACGAAAAGAAGGTAGAAAGGACCACCGAAGGAGATAGGAGCGCCGGAATGCAAAACGAACAATGGGGAAAAAGCTTGGATGCCTGAGACGAACATGTATGCAAATGCAATGCACATGATGACATGATATGAGATGCATGACAACGGCAACAACACATGGAGACAAAAACCCAAACGCGAGAAATAAAATAACTTAGCGCCGGAAACGGCAAGAGTTGGAGTACATATTAGGTAAATTATAACACTCCACCACTACGAAAGGATCTCGTCCCGAGATCTAGGACTGGAAGAACACCAGGTACTCAGAACGGAGGTGATCCTCGCGTTCCCAAGTGGCTTCACGGTCGGAATGGTGTGACCTCTTGACTTTGAGGAATTTGATTGACTTATTGCGAGTCTTGCGTTCAGTCTCTTCAAGAATAGCAATGGGGTGCTCACGATAAGAGAGATCTTCTTGGAGATCAATGTCTTCGAAGTTGATGGTGCGGTCAGGAGTCTTGAAGCACTTGCAGAGCTGAGAGACGTGGGACACGTCGTGCACATTTGCAAAGTTTGAAGGAAGCTCTAGTTCATAGGCGAGGTCGCCTCTCTTGCTGACGATTTTGAAAGGACCCACGTATCTAGGGGCAAGCTTCCCTTTGATACTGAAGCGACGAGTACCTTTCATTGGAGAGACACGGAGGTAAACATGGTCTCCGATCTTGAAAGCCAAGTCACGGTGCTTACTATCATAGTAGCTCTTCTGGCGCGATTGCGCTGCTTTGACGTTATCTCGAATGAATTTGCACATTTCCTCTGCCTCTGTGATCAAGTCATTTCCAAGAAGTTGACGTTCACCGGTCTCTGACCAGTTAAGAGGTGTACGACACTTCCTGCCATAGAGAATTTCGAATGGGGCCTTGCCCGAACTGGCTTGAAAACTGTTATTGTAGGATAATTCGGCGTATGGAAGACAATCTTCCCACTTCATGTCGAAGGATATCACACAAACCCTGAGCATATCTTCAAGAATCTGATTGACACGCTCGACTTGACCGCTAGTTTGAGGATGGAAAGCTGTGTTGAAGCGGATGTTGGTGCCCATGGCCTTCTGAAAAGAATCCAAAAGCTTGGAGGTAAAGATGCTGCCACGGTCTGAAGAGATCACCTGTGGAATACCGTGCAGCGAGACAATCCGAGAGGTATACAGCTCCGCCAATTGAGCTGCAATGATAGACTCTTTGATAGGCAAAAAGTGAGCCACTTTAGTGAGTTTGTCGATGACAACGAATATAGCATCATTGCCACACTTGGACTTTGGAAACCCAGTCATGAAGTCCATCTCAATGTGGTCAAACTTCCATTCTGGAATGGCAAGAGGTTGGAGGAGACCTGCTGGCCTTTGGTGTTCTGCCTTCACTCTTCTGCAGACATCACACTCATTCACGAACTGAGCAATCTCGCGCTTCATTTGAGTCCACCAATAAGCCTGCTTGAGGTCCTGATACATCTTCGTACTCCCAGGGTGGATGGAGAGGAGTGAATCGTGAGCCTCTTTCATGATAACTTTACGAAGGTCACCTTTGGGCACAACAATACAATCCTCGAAGAAGAGAGTATCCTTATTATCAAGGCGGTAGCACTTGTACTTGGGTTGACTCTTGGCAATCCCAATCTTCACCTTCTTCACCATAGCATCAAGAAGTTGAGCCTCGCGAAGCTGCTCTTCCAAAGTAGGAGAGACTTGAAGGTTGGCGAGGAAACCTTGAGGAACAACTTGCAAATTGAGTTTGTGGAAAGCTTCACAAAGCTCGGGTTAGTAAGGCTTGATAATCAGACTGTTGCAATAAGCCTTCCTGCTCAAAGTGTCAGCAATCACATTGGCCTTGCCTGGAGTATACTCGATACTCGGATTATACTCTTGAATCATTTCGATCCAATGAGTTTGCCTGAGGTTGAGATTAGGCTGAGTGAATATGTACTTGAGACTCTTGTGGTCAGCGAAGATGTCCACTTTTCTTCCCAATAAGAGATGTCTCCAAGTCAAAAGAGCATGCACAACTGCCGCCAACTCGAGGTCATGAGTGGGGTAGTTCTTCTCGTTGGGCTTCAACTGGCGAGAGGTATAAGCCACAACTTTCTTCTCTTGCATCAACACTACACCAAGACCTTGAAGAGACGCATCGCAGAAGACCTCAAACGGTTTGGATTCATCAGGAGGAGTCAGAACTGGAGCAGTGACCAATTTCTCTTTCAAAGTGTTGAAAGGCGATGTCACATTCCAGAGACCAAACGTACTTGACGTGCTTCTGGAGAAGGTTTGAAAGGGGCTTCGCGATCTTAGAAAAGTTCTCCATGAACCTTCGACAGTAGCTTGCGAGACCAAGGAAGCTGCGGAGTTGCTTCACGTTCTGAGGTGGTTCCCAATTCAAAATTGCAGACACCTTCTCAGGATTCACCGCAATGCCCTTGGCAGAGATGATATGCCCAAGATAAAGAACCTCATCTAGCCAAAACTCGCACTTTGAGAACTTGGTGTAGAACTGATGTTCCCTGAGCTTATCAAGCACCGAACGCAAGTGCTTGGCATGATCTTCCTTGTTCTTCGTAAAGACCAGAATGTCATCGAGATAGACCAAAACGAAGTCATTTGTGTAGGCGTTGAAGATGAAGTTCATCATGCGAGAGAAAGTCGGTGGAGCGTTGACGAGGCCAAAAGACATCACAGTGTATTCATATGAACCATAGCTTGTTCTAAAAGCCGTCTTGGGAATATCTAGCTCACGGATTCGAATCTGATGATAACCCATACGGAGATCAAGCTTGGAGAATACATGGGTACCTTTGAGTTATTCGAACAGCTCATTGATGTTGGGAAGTCGGTACTTGTTCTTGAAAGTCTTCTTGTTCAATGGACGGTAGTCAGAGTCGGTCCGTTCCATCCTTCTTCTTCACAAAAAGTACTCCACAACCCCACAGAGAAGAACTAGGTCGGATAAGACCCATTCGCTCTTGAATATCGAGTTGCTTCTTCAGCTCCTTCAACTCTTCAGGTCCGAGCTTGTAAGGACGTTTGCACACCGGTTCCGTGCCAGGCTCAAGATCGATGACGAATTCAACTAGCCGGTGCGGAGGCATTCCTGGAAGCTCTTCTGGAAAGACGTCTTAATATTCGCAAACGACTGGAATTTGAGAGATGGCATCCAGTTCACCCTTCTCATTGAGAGAAAACAGACGGATTGTATCATCATGAGCGGCAAAGACAATTACATCCTCAGACGAATGAGTCAATTGAATCTGCCTGGCAGCACAATCAAGATGCGCCTTATGCTTAGAAAGCCAATCCATTCCGAGAATAAGATCGATATCCGAGTCACCCAGAGCAATAGGAGAAGCTAGAACTTTGTAGTCGCCCAACATGATAGTAACATCCGGGACGCAGGTATTAGCTGTCATTTGCTTGCCCGGAGACATGATTTGCAAGGAACTTTGCAGATACTGATAATCGCACTCATACTTTGATGCAAAAGGTTTGGAAATGAAACAATGCGATGCACTAGTGTCAAAAAGAACTCTTGAAGGAATATCGTTAACAGGAAGGTTACCCATGATGACATCTGACGAGTCCTCTGCCTGAGCTGCATTCACCATGTTGACCTTGGCGTACATGGGATTATGCTTGACCACAGCTGTACTTGTCGATCTCACAGGAGGAGGAGGAGGGAGACGCCTCTGATTGAAGCATCTGTTGGCATAGTGACCCTTCTATTGGCACTTGTTGCACGTGACCTCTGAAAGCGGACGGTGATATGGAGCACTCGATCTTGGAGCTTGAGACGAAGTCTTGTTCTGAATGCCAGGGTTGGGTGGGTGGGAAGATCCACTGCCACCTTTGCTCTTCTGTTGATAAGGATGATGGAACGGAGGAGGAGGAAGCCAAAAAATCTGCTGCTTAGCCACTTAGTAGAGGAAGAAGGAGTAGCGTCTCTGACTCTCTTCTTGGAAGCATCACACTTCAGTTGAGCGGCCTCTTGCTTCAATGCCATGTTGTAAAACTCATCGTACCTCCTAGGCTCAAAGAGAACAAGAGCTAGCTGGATTTCTTCTCTGAGACCACCCCTGAACTGGTATATCATGCTCTTCTCGTCAGGGACGTCCTGCTTAGCAAAGCGAGCGAGCTTCTGAAACATCTTGTTGTAGTCATAGACAGACATAGAGCCTTGCTTCAGGTTGCGGAATTCCTCACTCTTGCTTTCGACCACGCTCTGAGGAATATGATGAGCTTTGAAGTCTTGACGGAATTCATCCCAGGTAATCTCACAGCCTCCTCTGGAATCTTTGTACTGCTAAAACCATTCTGCAACTTGGTCTTTGAGTTGGAAGGAAGCGAACTTGACAAAGTCCTCATACCTGACATTACTGCACTCGAAATGCTTGCATAAGTCCATGAGCCAATCATCAGCGTCAGTTGCCTCAACACAATTGCTGAAGGTCTTTGGCTGGTTAGCAAGGAACTGGTTGAGTGTAGCAAAGTGATTCTGATTGATGCCCTGGTTGCCTTGGTTGCCTTGGTTTGCTTGGTTGCGCTCTTGGAGAATTTGCATGATCAGCTGCGTGTTTGCATTGGTAGTGGCCATCACATCTTGCCATGCCTCCGGAGGAGGTGGTGGTGGTGGCGGATCAGGATTCGAAGTCGTGCGCGTTGGAGGAGCCATCCTGAATAGGTTGACATCCATTAGCACATTGATAGACAAATATTGAAGCTGAATCCAACGGGTAGAAATTGCAACATATAGTCTTCACATCCGAACAAAATGAACGCATGCATTCCAATAGAAATGGCCACATATCAATAAATTGAGAAACCACTTAGAATTTAGGTAGAGGAATAAAATCAACAAGGTACGGAGCAACAACGAATACTCGGTAAAGATCACCCAATATCAAACCAAATATCCATGGAAGAAGAACTAGAGCTACAAGAATTCCCACATATGAAACTCCCGAACCTTTCCGGTTATGCAATCAGGTGTTGGGGATACAGGGGAAGCATAATATCTCACCCAAATCTAGCAAATCCTACATCCAGCTGTATCCATCCTTCAACACATAACCGAGAAAAACTTCAGAAATCATGTACCTCAACCTTTGAAAAGCATCCGTTATACAAGTTATGGCAATACTCCTGAACTCCCGCCCCAGTACTGGGTGGCATCGAGGTTATCTCACCAACAACTGCATAAAAGAGATTTTTGATGTCGGCGAACTAAACTCAGGTATTCCAGAACTGCAACGATAAAATTGTGACGACAACACCTCGGAGCTCAACTCCCCGGGACAATGCCACAACCCCTAAATGACAGGAGGCACCAAGAACAATGTTCTCATCACAAATCGATCGGAACGATTCCAAGATACCCGTGTGATCCTAATTTTTTTTTTGTGAAATTTGAGAAGAGAAGAGTCAAAACTCTACATCAGGATGCCTTACCATAGCGATGAAGGGACCGGGGAGTAAAAAGAATTCCTAAACTCTCCTATATATAATTCCTAAATGACTCAATACATTTTTCTAGACTCAACTCATCCGCTAATTCGATCAAGCAATGGGGGCTCCTAAGGTCGGGGAAGGCTCTAATTACCAACTTGTAATGCCCTCGATGCGGCTATATCTCCTACGTGTCGAAGCACGACTTAACTTTGGATTTGTGTCCGAATGGGCTCCCGGAAAAGAAGGAATTCCTTATTTATATGAGTAGTCTACCATCCCTAATAAGCCAAGCTATCACATGCACCCCCACTCAGAGGAACCGACGTCCTCGTCGGGCCATAGGAACGTTCCCTCTTGGCACAAACGTCTGTGCTTCCAGTCCGGTACATGTGCCATGCCGGGTGCCACGACGGGTCACAAACGTCATGAACAACATGACCACGCACCTGTCCGCAACCATCCGTGTAACCGCGATGGTCGGCTCTGATACCAACTTGTAACGCCCTCGATGCAGCTATATCTCCTATGTGTCGAAGCATGACTTAGAGGCATAACCGCATTGAAAGCAATGTCGCAAGTAAGGTAATCTTCACAACAACCCATGTAAATAGATAATAAGGGGACAGGTACATAGTTGGCTTACACTCACCACGTCACACAAAGTACATAAATAGCATTACATCATCCAATACACTCATGGTCCGACTACGATACCAAAATAAAAGATCAACCCCAACATGCGACATGGTGCCGATCGCCCCAGCTGGGCACCACTACTGATCATCAGGGAAAGACACATAGTAACGGCATGAGTCTTCGTCGAACTCCCACTTGAGCTCAAGCGCATCATCTGGAACGGAGTCATCGGGCCATGCATATGGTTTGGAAGTAATGTGTGAGCCACGAGGACTCAGCAATCTCGCACCCTCGCGATCAAGACTATTTAAGATTATAGGAAAGGCAAGGTAATATGTGGAGCTGCAGCAAGCAACTAGCATATTTGGTGGCTAACATGTTCGCAAAAGAGAGCGAGAAGAGAAGGCAAAGCACGAACGAAGAACTAAAGAACAACCTACGACAAACATTACTCCAACACCGTGTTCACTTCCCGGACTCCGCCGAGAAGAGACCATCACGGTTACACATGCAGTTGATTCATTTTAATTAAGTTAAGGTTCAAGTTATCTACAACCGGACATTAACAAATTCCCATCTGCCCATAACCGCGGGCACGACTTTCGAAAGTTCAAATCCCTGCAGGGGAGTCGCAACTTAGCCATCACAAGCTCTCACGGTCAACGAAGGATAAACCTTCTCCCGAGACATTCCGATCAGACTCGGCATCCCGGTTCTACAAGACAACTTCGACAAAAATAAAACAAGTCCAGCAACACCGCCCGAATGTGCCGACAAATCCTGATAGGAGCTGCACATATCTCGTTATCAGGGCACACTCAAATGAGCGTCCATACAACTAAACCCAAACCTCGAGTTTCCCCGAGGGGGCGCTGCACAGGACTCTAGTTTGGACCAACACTCATAGGAGCACTGGCCCGGGGGGGTTTAAATAAAGATGACCATTGGGCTCCGGAATCCCAAGGGAAAAAGAGGCTAGGTGGCAAATGGTAAAACCAAGGTTGGGCATTGCTGGAGGAGTTTTATTCAAGGCGAAATGTCAAGGGGTTCCCATTATCACCCAACCGCGTAAGGAACGCAAAATATCCGGGAATATAACACCGATATGACGGAAACTAGGGCGGCAAGAGTGGAACAAAACACTAGGCAAAAGGCCGAGCTTTCCACCCTTTACCAAGTATATAGATGCATTAAGATAACAAGATAATATAATGATATCCCAACAATAAAACAATGTTCCAACAAGGAACGATCTCCAATCTTCACCTGCAACTAGCAACGCTATAAGAGGGGCTGAGCAAAGCGGTAACATAGCCAATCAACGGTTTGCTAGGACATGGTGGGTTAGAGGTTTGACATGGCAATTTGGGAGGCATGATAAGCAAGTGGTAGGCATTGTAGCATAGGCATAGCAAAATAGCGAGCATCTAGCAAGCGAAGATAGAAGTGATTTTGAGGGTATGATCATCTTGCCTGCAAAAGTTGTCAGAGTTGATTGGATCCTCAAAAACAAACTCAACAGGCTCCTCGTTAGCGAACTCGTCTCCCGGATCTACCCAAACAAGACAAACAAACAAAAGGAACACAATCAACCACGTGCAAAGCTCAAACAACATGATGCAAACATGGTATGCTATGCGGGATGCGATATGTGATGCATATGCAAGATTTGACAAGGAATTATTGAACCTGGCCTCAACATGGAAATGCAAGAGTGCCACTGGAAAGGTGAGGTGATTTCGGTTGAAATCGATATAAAGAACACCAGAATCGGATACACGGTTTGGAAATGGCAAGCAAAACAAATATGGCACCGGTCTGCGATAAACAGCAAGTAGCCATCTAAATGCATCAAGATAATTATGCTACGACACTCAAACATGGAAACGAAATACATTGCAAGGATCCACTCATAATGCCTGACAAAAGATGAACACTGAGCTACGGCCAATTCATCCAATAACAGGTTCAAACAAGCATGGCAAAAATGCAAATGGTAAACAGGTTTCAGACTTAGTGAAATTAACACTAGTCTGGAATTTCAGATCAGGTAGCACAGTTCGGAGCATGAAAACTAACTGCTACAGGAACTTAACATGGCAAAGTAAAGCATGGCATGAAGCTACTCAAACAGCTTAACAAAAGTCCCTTAGTGACCTTGAGGCAAAAGAGATTGGAAAATACAATTGCAAGCATGTGAACATGGCAAAAACACAATCAGGTTATAGACTTAGAGAAAAACTGGAGCATGCAAATCTGTTAACGAGTAGGCATGTTTACGAGCTCGATGCACTCACTACAGAGCATGGCATGACAAACTAAGCATACACCCATCAATAATACACATTATATAAGCTAGACATGGCAAGAACAACAACATAGCATGCACGGATCAACAAAAACATCCTCGGCAAAATCGCTAACAAGTAGACAATCTGCCAGGATTCACGAAATAGCAAAAGTAGAGCTCGATTTACTCAAGCTAGGTTGCTCCATAATTGCAAACAAGGACATGGATGGATAGAGCACCACAACATTAGCAAATCATCCTTAATGATAATCCTGAAAAGAGGCACGGATCACTAGGAAACAACATGAACATATGGCATATTGATAAAAACAGGTCAAGGACTTGGAGAAATCCTAAGTCCCTGAAATCAGCATTAACGAATGCACTACTTTGCAAGCTTCTGCTAGTCACCACACATGGCACAGAAATACATGGTAGGCACCTTCGTAAATATGGCAAAGCTTATAACAAAACTCATGTAGACCTCAGGGGCATATCGTGCACACATTAATCATGGCAAAAATGACAAATAGCTATTTGGTGCAGCAGATCTGACAATTATCTCAAATAGCTCTCTTCCAACAGCATTTCGGGCATCAAGATGAGCTCAAATTAAAATTATGCAATGATATGAAATGATGTACTCTCTGAGCCGAACATTTTGGTGTGCTACACGCCCAAAACGGAGCTACGGATGCAAAGTTACGATGCGATGAACATGGCATAAAAATACTGCAGAAAAATGACTTAGAAATATCTCGGGGTCAACCTAGGGTTTGACCCGATCCAGATCTAGCGCGCACGGAAGCCGAGGATGGCCGGAGAAGGTGGTTCGCCGGAGTTCCACACGATGGCCGGAGCTAGGGCTCGCCGGAGAGCTCGGGGAGGAGGTCGGGTCGCCGGAGTCCGGATCCGGTCGCAGCGCGGCAGGGCGGCGAGGTACGCAGCAGCGGGCGGCGAGAGGAGGCGACCGGTGCGGCTCCGGTCGACGAGGAGTGCGGCGGCCGCCGGCGAAGGCGCGGGGCGGCACGGGCCGCCGGAGTTGGAGGCGAGGGCCGGCGATGTGGCGGCGGGGCGGGGAGGACGCCTCGGGCGGCGGTGGGTGGCGATGGGCCTTGTGGGCCCGACCTGGGCCTCCCCGGGCCGGAGCTGCGGTGGCGGGACGAAGGCCACATGTGGCACGCTGATTGGCGCGTGCGCAGTGGCGGGATGCGTCCGGTTAGGCGGCGTACATGTCCGGCGGCAGCTGGGCGATTTTTAGGGTTTTGGGGTAGAGGAGATCCGGGAATTTCTGAGGGGGTCTATATATAGGCATAGGAGCTAGGAGAGTTCAAATGAGGTGCGGTTTTCGGCCACGCGATCATGATCGAACGCTCTAGATGATGGAGAGGGTTTTGGTGGGTTTTGGGCCAAATTGGAAGGGTGTTGGGCTGCAACACACACGAGGCCTTCTCGGTCCCTCGGTTAACTGTTGGAGCATCAAAGGAAGTCCAAATGGTACGAAACTTGACAGGCGGTCTACCGGTAGTAAACCAAGGCCGCTTGGCAAGTCTCGGTCCAACCCGGAAATGTTTAACCCCCACACATGAAAAGTAGGTAGAAAGGACCACCAGAGGAGATAGGAGCGCCGAAATGCAAAACGAGCAACGGGGGAAAAGTTTGGATGCCTGAGACGAACACGTATGGAAATGCAATGCACATGATGACATGATATGAGATGCATGACAACGGCAACAACACACGGAGACAAAAACCCGAACCCGAGAAATAAAATAACTTAGCGCCGGAAACGGCAAGAGTTGGAGTACATATTAGGAAATTACATCCGTGGTGTTATACCAGGTGACACCTAGGTAATCTAGGAGACACCACTCTCCAAGAAGTTACAAATGGTGTGTTGATGATGAACTCCTTGCTCTTGTGCTTCAAATGATAGTCTCTCCAACACTCAACTCTCTCTCACGGGATATGGATTTGGTGGAAAGAAGATTTGAGTGCAAAGCAACTTGGGGAAGGCTAGAGATCAAGATTCATATGATAAGAATGGAATATCTTGGCCTCAACACAAGTGTAGGTAGTTCTCTCTCAGAAAAAGTAAGTTGGAAGTATAGGTTTGTTCTGATGGGTCTCTCCATGAATGAAGAGGTGGTGGAGGGGTATATATAGCCTCCACACAAAATCTAACTGTTACACACATCTTGCCAATCTCGGTGGGACCGAATTGTTAGACTCGGTCGGACCAATTCAGCAAAGCTAGTGATCGTTAGGGTTTTCGGTGGGACCGACTGGATCAACTCGGTGGAACCGATGTGCTAGGGTTAGGGTAAATCCAAACTCGGTTTGACCGATTACTCAAACTCGGTGGGATCGATTTGGGTAATAAGCGAAACAGAGAGTTGGCCAAGCAAACTCGGTGGGGCCGATTGCATATCCCGGTGGGACCGAAAATATTGCAATAGGTAACATAGAGTTTGCAAGCCCATCTCGGTGAGACTGAGATCCCATCGGTGAGATCGAACTGATTAGGGTTTCTGGCAGTGGCTATGTCAACTAAACTCGGTGGCTCCAGATAGAAAGAATCGGTGTGGCCGAGATGGATATTTGGTGTGGGACATATTTGTAAGTTAGAAAGTGGTTGAGGGCTTTGGAGCATATCACTAAGCATTTTGAGCAAGCAATCCATTAAGCAACACCTCATCCCTTCTTAATAGTATTGGCTTTTCCTATAGACTCAATGTGATCTTGGATCACTAAAATAGAAAATGTAGATCCTTGAGTTTGGAGCTTGAGCCAATCCTTTGTCCTTAGCATTTTGAAGGGTTCCACATCCTCTAGTCCATGCCACTTCATTGTTGAACTTATCTGAAACATACTAGGTAAAAGTGTTAGTCCAACAAGAGATATGTTGACATTAATTACCAAAACCACCTAGGGAGCACTTGCTCTTTCACCCTTTCCTTCTCTCCTACTCCTACTACATGGAAGGGGGGAATCCTACTCCCGGTGGGTGTAGGACTCCCCTTGGGGCGAGCCTAGGAGGGCCGGCCTCTCCCCCTCGTCCACTCCTTTATATACATGGCCAGGGGGCACCCCATAGACACACAAGTTGATCAGTTGATCTTTTATCTGTGTGCGGTGCCCCCCTCCACCATAATCCACCTCGGTCACATCATAGCGGTGCTTAGGCGAAGCCCTGCATCGAGAAGCATCATTATCACCATCATCACGCTGTCGTGCTGACGGAACTCTCCCTCGAAGCTCTGCTGGATCGGAGTTCGTGGGACGTCACCGAGATGAACATGTGCTGAACTCGGAGGTGTTGTACGTTCGGTACTTGGATCGATCGGATCGTGAAGACGTACAACTACATCAACCACGTTCTTATAACGCTTCCGCTTACGGTCTACGAGGGTACGTAGATGATAATCTCCCCTCTCGTTGCTATGCATCACCATGATCTTGCGTGTGCGTAGGAAATTTTTGAAATTACTGTGTTCCCCAACACCACGTGGGGTCCAGGAGGCAGGCGGCGCGTCCCAGGGGGGGTGGGCGTGCCCTGGACCCTTGTTGCCAGGTGGAGTGGCCCCCAGGTGTGTTCTCAGTGCCAATAATTCTTAAATATTCTAAAAATCATATAAAATTTTTAGGACATTTGGAGAACTTTTATTTTCGGGGTATTTTTTTATTGCAAGGATAATTCAGAAAACAGACAGAAAATACTATTTTTGCTTTATTTAATCTAAATAACAGAAAGTAAAAAGAGGGTACAGAGAGTTGTTCTTTCTAACTTCATCCATCTCATGATCATCAAAAGGAATCCACTAACAAGGTTGATCAAGTCTTGTTAACAAACTCTTTTTGAATAACATGAAACCGGAGAATTTTCGAATAACACTAGGTTACCTCAACGGGGATATGCACATTCCCAACAGTAAGAACATCATATTTCTTCTTGATAGTAGGAAAAGGAAATTCAAAACCTCCAATAGTAATCATTGAAGTTTTTCCAATGGAATTAATACCGTGGACTTGAGGTTGTTTCCTCGGAAAGTGTACTGTATGCTCATTACCATTAACATGAAAAGTGACATTGCCTTTGTTGCAATCAATAACAGCCTCTGTAGTATTCAAAAAGGGTCTACCAAGGATAATCGACATACTATCGTCCTCGGGAACATCAAGAATAACAAAGTCCATTAAAATAGTAACGTTTGCAACCACAACAGGCACATCCTCACAAATACCGGCAGGTATATCAGTTGATTTATCAGCCATTTGCAAAGATATTTCAGTAGGTGTCAACTTATTCAAATCAAGTCTACGATATAAACAGAGAGGCATAACACTAACACCGGCTCCAAGATCACATAAAGAAGTTTTAAGATAGTTTCTTTTAATGGAGCACGGTATAGTTGGTACTCCCGGATCTCCAAGTTTGTTTCGTATTCCACCTTTAAAAGTATAATTAGCAAGCATGGTGGAAATTTCAGCGTCCGGTATCTTTATTTTATTTGTAATGATATCTTTCATATACTTAGCATAAGGGTTCATTTTAAGCATATCAGTCAAACGCATACGCAAAAAGATAGGTCTAATCATTTCAGCAAAGCGCTCAAATTCCTCATCATCGTTTTTCTTGGATGGTTTAGGAGGAAAAGGCATGGGTTTCTAAACCCATGGTTCTCTTTCTTTACCGTTCTTCCTAACAACAAAGTCTCTCTTATCATAACATTGATTCTTTGATTGTGGGTTATCAAGATCAATATCAGGTTCAATCTCTACATCATTAATATTATCACTTGGTTCATGTTCATTACCAGATTGTGTTTCAGCATTAGAAATAGAAATATCATTAGGATTCTCAGGTGTGTCAGCAACAAGTTCACTAGAAGCATGCAAAGTCCTATCATTTTTCCTTTTCTTCTTCGTTCAAGAACTAGGTGCATTAACATTAGTTCTATGAGAATCTTGCTCAATTCTCTTAGGGTGGCCCTTGGGATACAAAAGGTTACTGAGTCATTTTACCCCCTCTAGTCACAACTCTAACAACATTTTTATTTTTCTTATTATCTAAGTCATTGAGCAAATCATTCTGAGCTTTAAGCACTTGTTCTACTTGAGTGGTAACCATAGAATCATGTTTACTAATAAGTTTAAGTTCACCTTTAACTCTGGACATATAATCACTCAAGTGTTCAATCATATAAGCATTACGTTTCAATTGTCTACCAACATAAGCACTGAAGTTTTCTTGTTTAACAATTAAATTATCAAACTCATCCAAGCATTTGCTAGGAGACTTATTACGAGGAATATCACCTTCACCAAATCTATAGAGAGAATTTACCTTTACTAGCTCCAAACTCAAGGCTCTACATTTTCTATTTTAGTGATCCAAGATCACATTGAGTCTATAGGAAAATCCAATACTATTAAGAAGGGATGAGGTGTTGCTTAATGGATTGCTTGCTCAAAATGCTTAGTAATATGCTCCAAAGCCCTCAACCACTTTCTCACTTCCAAATATGTCCCACACCAAATATCCAACTCGGCCCCACCGATTCTTTCTATCCGGAGCCACCGAGTTTAGTTGACATAGCCACTGCCAGAAACCCTAATCAGTTCGGTCTCACCGATGGGATCTTGGTCTCACCGAGATGGGCTTGCAAACTCTCTGTTACCTATTGCAATATTTTCGGTCCCACCGGGATATGCAATCGGCCCCACCGAGTTTGCTTGGCCAACTCTTTGTTTCACTTATTACCCAAATCGACCCCACCGAGTTTGGGTAATCGGTCAACCCGAGTTTTGGATTTACCCTAACCCTAGCACATCGGTCCCACCGAGTTGATCCAGTCGGTCCCACCGAAAACCCTAACGATCACTAGATTTGCTGAATCGGTCCGACCGAGTCTAACAATTCGGTCCCACCGAGATTGGCGAGATGTGTGTAACAGTTAGATTTTGTGTGGAGGCTATATATACCCCTCCACCACCTCTTCATTCGTGGAGAGAGCCATCAGAACAAACCTATACTTCCAACTTACTTTTTCTGAGAGAGAACTACCTACACTTGTGTTGAGACCAAGATATTCCATTCTTATCATATGGATCTTGATCTCTAGCCTTCCCCAAGTTGCTTTGCACTCAAATCTTCTTTCCACCAAATCCATATCCCGTGAGAGAGAGTTGAGTGTTGGCCAAGAGCAAGGAGTTCATCATCAACACACCATTTGTTACTTCTTGGAGAGTGGTGTCTCCTAGATTAGCTAGGTGTCACCTGGGAGCCTCCGACAAGATTGTGGATTTGAACCAAGGAGTTTGTAAGGGCAAGGAGATCGCCTACTTCGTGAAAATCTACCGCTAGTGAGGCAAGTCCTTCATGGGCGACGACCATGGTGTGATAGACAAGGTTGCTTCTTCATGGACCCTTCGTGGGTGGAGCCCTCCGTGGACTCGTGCAACTGTTACCCTTCGTGGGTTGAAGTCTCCATCAACGTGGATGTACGATAGCACCACCTATCGGAACCACGTCTCAAAAATCTCGATGTCTCCAAATTGCGTTTGCACACTCCAATCTCATCTCTTTACATTCTTGCAAGTTGCATGCTTTACTTTCCGCTGCTCATATACTCTTTGCATGCTTGCTTGATATGTATTGTGATTGTTACACTTGTGCCAAAACTCCACTTCAACTTAAAGAAATTAAAAACTGCAACTTTTAGCACTTAGTGTCTAATCACCCCCTCTAGACACCTCTTCTTGATCCTTTCAATTGGTATCAGAGCTTTGGTCTCCATTGCTTTGGTTTAAACACCAACGGTGGAAGATGGATGAGTCTACTTTGGGGAGTCTTAGACATAGAGTGCCTATAGTTGATGGAGAGTATATTCATGAGTGGAAAAATGAAATGCTTGAGATTTTCAATGAATATCATTTGAACAAGTACATTACTAGCCCTTGTGCACCTCATGTTGATCCTTTGCATCCTACCCTTGATGAGTATTTTGACATGATCCGCAACCTTAGAACCCTTAATCTTATCACTAGAGGCTTGCCTAGAAACTTGATTGAATGTTTGCCTACTCTTGATTGTGCCTACACTATATGGAGATTTCTTGAGGAACGCTTTCCAAATTATTCCTTGAAAGATCTAGATGAAATTCCCCATAAGTCTATTGCCTTGATTAAGATGAGTTCCAATGATCCCAAATTTGGTGACTGCTTATTTGAGATTACTAATCTTACGAGTGCCAAAGGAGATGTTGGATTCATTAGCAACATCATTTCCAAAGCTATTAGAATTCATAAAGATAACCATAGAAATGATCATTTATCTAATGAATTACCCTCTCTAGGAATTGATCAATCACAAGAAGATGTTGAACATGGATACTATGATGAGGATGATGATGACAGTGACTATGATCTTAATGATGCAATGATACACTTTGGTCTTATGTGAAATCTTCGTGGCTACATGGCTAGAGGAAAGGAATGGGTTCTTGATAGTGGATGTACTAATCATATGATCAGAGATAAAGATATGTTCCGTGAGCTTGCTGAAAACGATGGCCCTCGAAAGTATGTCACCTTTGGTGATAACTCAAAGGGTAGGGTGGTTGGCCTAGGTAACGTGTCCATCTCACATGATAGCTCCATACAAAATGTCATGCTCGTTGAATCTCTTGGGTACAATTTACTTTCAATATCTAGACTTGCTGATTTCGGTTTCAATGTCCTATTTACTGAAGTAGATTGCCAATTGTTTCGAAGAGACAATCATAAAATGGCCTTTACTGGTATACGTAGAGGTGATCTTTACATTGTTGATTTCACTAAAAAGGCTGAACCTAGAACTTGCTTAATTGCTAAATCTTCTAAAGGTTGGTTATGGCATAGACGATTAGGTCATGTTGGTATGCAAAACCTTGACAAGCTTATTAAAGGAAATCATATCCTTGGCGTTAACGATGTCATATTTGATAAGGATAGACTTTGCAGCGCTTGTCAAGCAGGTAAATAGGTTGAAGGAAGGCATCCCGTGAAGAACATCATGACCACAAGGAGACCACTTGAGCTACTTCACATGGATCTTTTTAGTCCTAACGCTTACAAAAGTCTCGGTGAAAATTCTTTTGGTCTAGTTATAGTTGATGATTTTTCAAGATTTACGTGGGTGTTCTTTCTCGATGATAAATCATAGGTCCAAAAGATCTTCAAAAACTTCGCTAGGAAGGCCCAAAATCAGTTTGAAGTGAAAATCAAGAAGGTTCGCAACGATAACAGAATGGAGTTCAAGAACGCAAATGTGGACACCTTTCTTGACGAAGAAGGGATTTCACATGAGTTCTTGGCTACGTACACACCTCAACAAAATGGAGTTGTTGAGAGGAAGAACCGGACACTCATCGAAATGGCAAGAACGATGCTTGGTGAGTACAAGACGCCAAAGCACTTTTGGGCGGAAGCGGTTGAGACAACTTGTCATCCAACAAATTGCTTGTATCTTCACAAGCTACTCGGCAAGACGGCATATGAGCTCCTCACCGGTAACAAACCACAAGTTGGATACTTTCGAGTATTCGGCTCAAAGTGCTACATTCTTGATGAGCATCATCGTTCTAAATTTGCTCCTAAGTCTCATGAAGGTTTCCTACTTGGTTATGGCTCAAACTCTCACACATACCATGTCTACAATAATTTCACCCGAAAGGTTGAAGAGACAGTAGATGTGAATTTTTATGAATCTAACGGCTCGCAAGTAGAGCAATTGCCAATTGATGTATGAGACAAAGACCTTTCAGAATCAATCCAAGACTTGTCTATTGGCAAGATTCATCCAACGGAGGTGAATGAGAGTACCTCGTCCGTCCAAGTGGAAGCTTCTACCTCACGACAAGGTGAACCTAGAGTTAATACGGAAGCATCCACAAGTGGGACACACCAAGGTGAAGAAAACGAGGAAATGCACCAAGATGAATGCCAATAACCTCCTTCTCCACCATGACAAGAGAACGACAACGTCAACAATGAAGAAGGCCAACAAGAAGAACAAGATGAATAAGATGCTCAACCAAGATCCAAGCAAAAGCTTTCACGAGTTCGAGCAAGAATTGCTAAAGACCACCCCGTCGAGTAAATCTACAATGATATCCAAACCGGGAGAATCACTCGCTCAAAAACTTGTTTAGCTAACTTTTGTGAACACTATTCATTCATCTCTAGCATTGAACCTGTGAAGGTTGAATAAGCTTTGGAAGATCCAGATTGGATAAATGCCATGCATGAAGAGCTACACAACTTTGAGAGAAATCAAGTTTGGACATTAGTTGAGAAGCCCGACAACAACCACAACACCATCGGCACCAAATGGGTGTTTCACAACAAGCAAGATGAGGATGGACAAGTAGTTCGCAACAAAGCACGTCTCGTTGCCCAAGGCTACACTCAAGTCGAAGATATGGACTATGGTGAGACATATGCACCTGTTGCTAGACTTGAGTCCATTCACATCTTACTTGCCTACGCTAATCATCATGATATCACCTTGTACCAAATGGACATTAAAAGTTCTTTTCTAAATGGTGAAATAGAGGAGGAAGTTTATGTTAAGCAACCTCTCGGATTTGTCAATCCTAAGAAACCTAATCATGTTTACAAACTTCACAAAGCTCTTTATGGTCTTAAACAAGCTCCTAGAGCATGGTATAAATGCTTGACCAAGTTTCTTATTGAAAAAGGCTTTGATATTGGAAAAATAGATTCTACTCTTTTTACTAAAAGGATTAATGGAGAACTATTTGTGTGCCAAATTTTTGTCGATGATATTATATTTGGATCAACTAACCCTCATTTTAGTGAAAAGTTTGGAAAGCTAATGTCGGAGAAGTTTGAGATGTCGATGATGAGTGAACTCAAATTCTTTCTTGGTTTGCAAATCAAGCAAACTAAGGAAGGTACCTTTGTCTCTCAAACGAAGTACACCAAGGACTTATTCAAGAAGTTCAATATGCAAGAATGCAAAGGTATGACTACACCCATGCCTACTAGTGGACATCTTTATTTAACCAAAGATGGTGAACTGGTTGATCAAAAGGTTTATCGCTCTATGATTGGTTCATTTTTATATCTATGTGCTTCACGTCCCGATATTATGCTAAGTGTGTGCATGTGTGCATGATATCAAGCCCCTCCTAAAGAATGTCATCTTAAGGCCGTGAAAAGGATAGTGAGATACTTAATCCATACACCAAATTTTGGCATTTGGTATCCATAGAGGGCCTCCTTTGATCTTGTTGGCTACTCCGACTCGGACTTTGCCGGTGACAAGGTTGATAGAAATTCCACTTCGGGTACTAGTCAATTTCTTGGTAGATCTCTTGTGTCTTGGTCTTCCAAGAAACAAAACTCGGTATCCTTATCCACCGCCGAAGCGGAATACATTACCTCTGGATCATGTTGTGCTCAATTAATTTGGATGACCCAAACTCTTAAAGATTATGGGATATATGTGAAACATGTTCCATTACTTTGTGACAATGAAAGTTCTATTAAGATTGCTCACAATCCCGTGGAACATTCTCGAACTAAGCCTATTGAAGTTCATCATCATTTCATTTGAGATCATGTTGCCAAAGGGGACATTAATCTTAAGCATGTCCGCACCGAAAAGCAGTTAGCTGACATATTCACAAAACCACTTGATGAGAAAGTGTTTTGCAGGTTAAGAGGTGATTTGAACATCATTTATGCTTCAAACCTGGAGTAGGAACTCCATTTGATACATGCAAGGCGTGAGCCTATGACTAATTCTTGATATTTCTCTTATGTTGACTATCTTACGTCTTGGATATATTTGCACCTTGCATGTTATCTAACCCGTGTAGGTACTTGGATGAATCTAAATCTATGAGATTGCAACTCACTCACATCTTGAGCAGTCTCCATATCACCAAGTCTCTACACAATGGTGGATGAAGACAAGGAAGCATGCAACCATTCAAACATATCCTTTGACAAATTTTATGTTGATTTTCATGATTGTCATTTTAGATATATAAGTGCTCTTCCTTGCAAGAACTAACCCATGTAGGTAGATGAACTCAAACTCCAAGTGGTGCTCCCAACTCTTGATGAGCTACATCAACCTTGAGCAACCCACACAAGTTCAACTACATGATCATGATCAAGGCCACCACCCAAGGTATGTTATTGCATCTTAGAGAAGCTTTACTCCAAGTCATGAGTCAAAGCAACTCGACAAGATGTGAGTACATCAAAAAGCTTAAACGAAAAATGATAACCCCATTTTGAGCTTAAATGATGTGTATGACCTATGATCAAGTGATCTCACTTGACTCCTAAGTCAATATACTCTAACATAGGTGACTTTGTCGCCGACCAATTCTAGATGAAGTTCTCTTGTGTTCCTTTTTGTGCTCTTGCATTTGTCTCATGCATATTTGTTTTGAACTTCATCTAGACTTCTCTTTAGTTTCTTCTCTTTTATTTTCTGTTCTGCATTCCTTGCATCAAATTCATTGCACACCTTCCACTTAATTCCTTGCAAATCCTTGTGAGATTTTACTTGTCTAGTGAGCTGAGGTGACAAGTGTTTTCTCTGCGTTGAACTCGGCCTCACTGGTTTGATACTTTCGGTCCAACCGAATGCTCTCGGTACAACCGAACCATACAACTTGGTGTCACCGATTTCACTACAGGAAAGACATCTTGCCACTTGTTTCTGCATTCTTTTGATCCAGCTCCACTCAATGAATCTTGTCCTCGACCAGCATCCCATTCAACTTGCTGCTTTGTTCTGTGACTCAAGGACCAAACCCATCATGACAAAAATCCAGAAGAACCCTTCTTGGAAATTGATGTCAAAGGCGGAGAGCGAGATCACATCAAATCTTAATCATATCTATAGGGGGGAGAATACTCAAGGGAAGAAAGAGTAATCATCAAGGACCCCAGATGCTTGGTGTTCAAGAGGAGAGAAGTCACATGTCTTCAAGAGGGGAAGGACATGTTCATATTTGCTCGTTTGCATTAGCTCTGTTTTTTTCCTTTGAGCTCTGATTTTGCTCTGATTTTCTATTCCCTATCTTCTCCCAGCATCCCATGCTAGCTTCAGGGGGAGCAAGACATCTAAGGGAAGGAAATCCTTGAATTTATTGCACATCTTTACCTTTGGGGACATGTCTATATCCAATGTGGTACTTAGTACTCACTCTACATGTCATCCCAGTCTTGGTACTCTTGTGGTTTCTTTTGTTTGCTCTAGCCAATGGTGTATCTGTGTTATCTAACCCTGTTTACGCAGGTTCATTCCATCCTAAGCCAACTCAAGACCACAAGGTAAGTATATGCATCACAGTCATGTGTATGAGAAATTCTTGCTGGTGTACATACTGTTTGCAAGAAGGACTCATGAGCATGAAGGTACATTTCTCATATTCACATCATTTGCTATGATGCATATAGACAAGGTACATGTAACACATTGCTTACTCTGTCCTGTTTATGCATTCACATGCTCCTATATTCCATATTCACATGTGTGCATACATGTAGGGGGAGCCTATGCATGTTACATGTCTTTCCAAAGCTTTACTTACTATTCTCTATATCTTTATCTAAAGCTTTGATGTATGTTGTCATCAATTACCAAAAAGGGGGAGATTGAAAGCACAATTGATCCCTAGGTGGTTTTGGTAATTAATGTCAACATATCTCTTGTTGGACTAACACTTTTACCTAGCATGTTTCAGAAAAGTTCAACAATGAAGTGGCATGGACTAGAGGATGTGGAAACCCTTCAAAATGCTAAGGACAAAGGATTGGCTCAAGCTCCAAGCTCAAGGCTCTACATTTTCTATTTTAGTGATCCAAGATCACATTGAGTCTATAGGAAAAGCCAATACTATTAAGAAGGGATGAGGTGTTGCTTAATGGATTGCTTGCTCAAAATGCTTAGTGATATGCTCCAAAGCCCTCAACCACTTTCTCACTTCCAAATATGTCCCACGCCAAATATCCAACTCGGCCCCACCGATTATTTCTATTAGGAGCCACCGAGTTCAGTTGACATAGCCACTACCATAAACACTAATCAGTTCGGTCTCACCGAGATGGGCTTGCAAACTCTCTGTTACCTATTGCAATATTTTCGGTCCCACCGAGATATGCAATCGGCCCCACCGAGTTTGCTTGGCCAACTCTCTATTTGACTTATTACCCAAATCGGTCCAACCGAATTTGAGTAATCGGTCAAACCGAGTTTTGGATTTACCCTAACCCTAGCACATCGGTCCCACCGAGTTGATCCAGTCGGTCCCACCGAAAACCCTAACGGTCACTAGCTTTGCTGAATCGGTCCGACCAAGTCTAACAATTCGGTCCCACCGAGATTGGCGAGTTGTGTGTAACGGTTAGATTTTGTGTGGAGGCTATATATACCCCTCCACCACCTCTTCATTCGTGGAGAGAGCCATCAGAACAAACCTATACTTCCAACTTACTTTTTCTGAGAGAGAACTACCTACACTTGTGTTGAGGCCAAGCTATTCCATTCTTATCATATGAATCTTGATCTCTAGCCTTCCCCAAGTTGCTTTCCACTCAAATCTTCTTTCCACCAAATTAATATCCCGTGAGAGAGAGTTGAGTGTTGGGGAGACTATAATTTGAAGCACAAGAGCAAGGAGTTCATCATCAACACGCCATTTGTTACCTCTTGGAGAGTGGTGTCTCCTAGAGTGGCTTGGTGTCACTTGGGAGCCTCCGTCAAGATTGTGGAATTGAACCAAGGAGTTTGTAAGGGCAAGGAGATCACCTACTTCGTGAAGATCTACCGCTAGTGAGGCAAGTCCTTCGTGGGCGACGACCATGGTGGGATAGACAAGGTTGCTTCTTCGTGGACCCTTCGTGGGTGGAGCCCTCCGTGGACTCCCGCAACTGTTACCCTTCGTGGGTTGAAGTCTCCATCAACGTGGATGTACGATAGCACCACCTATCGGAACGACGTCTCAAAAATCTCCGTGTCTCCAAATTGCATTTGCACACTCCAATCTCATCTCTTTACATTCTTGCAAGTTGCATGCTTTACTTTTCGCTGCTCATATACTCTTTGCATGCTTGCTTGATATGTATTGTGATTGTTAAACTTGTGCCAAAACTCCACTTCAACTTAAAGGAATTAAAAACTGCAACTTTTAGCACTTAGTGTCTAATCACCCCCCCCCCCCTAGACACCTCTTCTCGGTCCTTTCAAAGGGAAAAGAGAAGAGAAGGAAGGAGGGGCGCAACCCCTCCCCCTAGTCCAATTTGGACTAAGCCTTGGGGGGGGGCGCAACCTCCCCTCTCTCTTTCCCCTAAAGCCCAATAAGGCCCATATACTCCCCGACGAATTCCGGTAACTCTCCGGTACTCCGAAAAATACCCGAATCAGTCGGAACCTTTCTGATGTCTGAATATAGTTGTCTAATATATCGATCTTTACGTCTCGACCATTTCGAGACTCCTCGTCATGTCCCCGATCTCATCCGGGACTTCGAAATACCTTCGGTACATCAAAACACATAAACTCATATTACCAATCGTCACCGAATGTTAAGCATGCGGAACCTACGGGTTCGAGAAATATGTAGACATGACCTAGAGTCGTCTCTGGTCAGTAACCAATAGCTGAACCTGGATGCTCATATTGGGTCCTACATATTCTACGAATATCTCTATCGGTCAAACTTCATAACAACATACGTTGTTCCCTTTGTCATCGGTATGTTACTTGCCCGAGATTCGATCATTGGTATCTCAATACCTAGTTCAATATCATTACCGGCAAGTCTCTTTACACGTTCCGTAAAGCATCATCCCGCAACTAACTCATTAGTCACATTGCTTGCAAGGATTATAGTGATGTACATTACCGAGAGGGCCCAGAGATACCTCTCCGACAATCGGAGTGACAAATCCTAATCTCGATCTACGCCAACTCAGCAAGTACCATCGGAGACACCTGTAGAGCACTTTTATAATCACCCAGTTATGTTGTGACGTTTGGTAGCACACAAAGTGTTCCTCTGCTATTCGGGAGTTGCATAATCTCATAGTCAGAGGAACATGTATAAGTCATGAAGAAAGCAGTAGAAACAAACTAAACGATCATCGTGCTAAGCTAACGGAATGGGTCAAGTGAATCAAATCATTCTCTAATGATGTGATCCGGTTAATGAAATGACGACTCATGTCTATGGCTAGGAAACTTAACCATCTTTGATTCAACGAGCTAGTCAAGGAGAGGGATACTTGTGACACTCTATTTGTCTATGTATTCACACATGTATTAAGTTTTCGGTTAATACAATTCTAGCATGAATAATAAACATTTATCATGATATAAGGAAATAAATAATAACTTTATTATTGCCTCTAGGGAATATTTCCTTCAGTCTCCCACTTGCACTAGAGTCAATAATCTAGTTCACATCCTTATGTGATTAGTTCACATCTCCATGTGACTAATACCCAAAGGGTTTACTAGAGTCCATAATCTAGTTCACATCACTATGTGATTAACACCCAAAGAGTGATCATGTTTTTCTTGTGAGAGAAGTTTAGTCTACGGGTCTGCAACATTCAGATCCGTATGTTTTTCGCAAATTTCTATGTCTACAATGCTCTACATGAAGCTACTCTAGCTAATTGCTCCCACTTTCAATATGTATCCAGATTGAGACTTAGAGTCATCTAGATCGATGTAAAAATCTTGCATCAACGTAACTCTTTATGATGAATTCTTTTATCACCTCCATAACCGAGAAATATTTCCTTAGTCCTCTAAGGATAATTTTGACCGCTGTCAAGTGATCTACTCCTAGATCACAATTGTACTCCCTTGCCAGAATCATGCTAAGGTATACAATAGGACTGGTAAACAACATAACATAGTTTATAGAACCTATGACTGAGGCATAGGGAATGACTTTTGATTCTCTTTCTGTTGTGGTCAGGTTTTGAGTCTTTACTCAACTTCACACCTTGCAATACAGGCAAGAACTCCTTCTTTGACTGTTCCATTTTGAACTACCTCAAAATCTTGTCAAGGTATGTACTCATTGAAAAACTTATCAAGCGTCTTGATCTATCTCTATAGATCTTGATGCTCATTGTGTAAGCAACTTCATCGAGGTCTTTCTATGAAAAACTCCTTTCAAATACTCCTTTATGCTTTCCATAAAATTCTACATTATTTCCGATCAACAATATGTCATTCACATATACTTATCAAAAATGTTGTAGTGCTCCCACTCACTTTATTGTAAATACATGCTTCACCGCAAGTCTATATAAAACCATATGCTTTGATCACTCTATTAAAGCATATATTCCAACTCTGACATGCTTGCACTAGTCGATAGATGGATCGCTGGAGCTTGCTCACTTTGTTAGCACCTTTAGGATCGACAAAACTTTCTAGTTGCATCATATACAACTCTTCTTTAAGAAATTGATTAAGGAATGCAGTTTAGACATCCATTTGCCAGATTTCATAAAATGCGGCAACTACTAACATGATTTGGATAGACTTTTAAGCATCGATACGAGTGAGAAAATCTCATCGTAGTCAACACCTTGAACTTGTCGAGAACATTTTTGCGACAATTCGAGCTTTGTAGATAGTAACACTACTATCAGTGTCTGTCTTCCTCTCGAAGATCCATTTATTTTCTATGGCTTGCCAATCATTGGGCAAGTCAATCAAAGTCCATATTTTGTTCTTTATACATGGATCCCATCTCATATTTCATGGCCTTAAGCCATTTTGCGGAATCTGGGATCATCATCGCTTCCTCATAGTTCGTAGGTTCGTCATGGTCTAGTAACATGACTTCCAGAAAGGATTACTGTACCACTCTGGTGCAGACCATACTCTGGTTGTCCTATGAGGTTCGGTAGTAACTTGATCTGAAGTTTCATGATCATCATCATTAGCTTCCTCACTAATTGGCGTAGAAATCACAAGAGCTGATTTCTGTGATGAACTACTTTCCAATTCGGGAGAAGGTACAGTTACCTCATCAAGTTCTACATTCCTCCCACTCACTTCTTGCGAGAGAAACTTCTTCTCTATAAAGGATCCACTCTTAGTAATGAATGTCTTTCCTTCAAATCTGTGATAGAAGGTGTACCCAACTATCTCCTTTGGGTATCCTATGAAGACACATTTCTCCGATTTGGGTTTGAGCTTATCAGGGTGAAACTTTTTCATATAAGCATCGTAACCCCAAACTTTAAGAAGCGACAACTGTGGTTTCTTGCCAAACCATAGTTCATGTGGTGTCGTCTCAACGGATTTAGATGGTGCCCTATTTAACGTGAATGCAGCTATCTCTAATGCATAACCCCAAAATGATAGTAGTAAATTGGTAAGAGACATCATAGATTGCACCATATCTAATAAGTTACGGTTACGATGTTCGGACACACCATTACGCTGTGGTGTTCCCGGTGGTGTGAGTTGCGAAACTATTCCGCATTGTTTCAAATGAAGACCAAAATCGTAATTCAAATATTTGCCTCCGTGATCAGAACGTAGAAACTTTCTTTTCTTTTTACGATGATTTTCCACTTCACTCTAAAATTCTTTGAAATTTTCAAATGTTTCAGACTTATGTTTCATTAAGTAGATATACCCATATCTTCTCAAATCATCTGTGAAGGTCCGAAAATAACGATATCCGCCGCAAGCCTCAACACTTATCGGATCGCATATATCAGTATGTATTATTTCCAATAAGTCGGTTGCTTGCTCCATTGTTCCGGAGAACAGAGTCTTACTCATCTTGCCTATGAGTCATGGTTCGCAAGATCAACTGATTCATAATCAAGTGATTTCAAAAGCCCATCAGCATGGATTTTCTTCATGCGCTTTACCCCAATATGACATAAACGGCAGTGCCACAAATAAGTTGCACTATCATTATTAACTTTGCATCTTTTGGCTTCAATATTATGAATATGTGTATCACTACGACCGAGAATCAATAAACCATTCACCTTGGGTGTATGACCATTC
Source organism: Triticum aestivum (assembly GCF_018294505.1). Taxonomy (NCBI): domain Eukaryota; kingdom Viridiplantae; phylum Streptophyta; class Magnoliopsida; order Poales; family Poaceae; genus Triticum; species Triticum aestivum. The sequence continues at coordinate 405,475,386 of NC_057812.1, read as the reverse complement.
AAGGTTTTATTCATGTAAATAGAACAACAATTATTCTCTGACTTTAAATGAATAACCGTATTGCAATAAACATGATCAAATCATATTCATGCTTAACACAAACACCAAATAACATTTATTTAGGTTCAACACTAATCCTGAAAGTATAGGGAGTGTGCGATGATGGTCATATCAATCTTGGAACCACTTCCAACACACATCGTCACTTCACCCTTAACTAGTCTCTGTTCATTCCGCAACTCCTGTTTCGAGTTACTAATCTTTAGCAACTGAACTAGTATCAAATACTAAGGGGTTGCTATAAACACTAGTAAAATACACATGAACAACATGTATATCAAATATACCTATGTTCACTTTGCCATCCTTCTTATACGCCAAATACTTGGGGCAGTTTTGCTTCCAGTGACCAGTCCCTTTGTAGTAGAAGCACTTAGTCTTAAGCTTAGGTCTAGACTTGGGCTTCTTCACTTGAGCAGCAACTTGCTTGTCGTTCTTCTTGAAGTTCCCCTTCTTCCATTTGCCCTTTTCTTCAAACTAGTGGTCTTGTCAACCATCAACACTTGATGCTTTTGTTGATTTCTACCTTTGTCAATTTTAGCATCACGAAGATCTTGGGAATCGTTTTCATTATCCCTTGCATATTATAGTTCATCACGAAGTTCTAGTAACTTTGTGATACTGACTAGATAACTCTGTCAATCACTATCTTATCTGGAAGATTGACTCCCACTTGATCCAAGTGATTGTAGCTCAGACATTCTAAGCACATGCTCACTAGCTGAGTTATTCTCCTCCATCTTGTAGGCAAAGTGCTTGTCAGAGGACTTCTACCTCTTGACACGGGCATGAGTATGAAATACCAATTTTGACTATTAGAACATCTAATATGATCTATGGTGTTCAAAACATTTTTGAAATCCCAGTTCTAAGCCGTAAAGAATGGTGCACTAAACTACAAAGTAGTCATCATATCGAGCTTTGACAAACGTTCATAACGTCTGTATCTGCTCCTGCAATAGGTCTGTCACCTAGCGGCGCATCAAGGAAGTAATTCTTTGTTGCATCAATGAGGATAATCCTAAGATCACGGACCTAGTCCGCGTCATTGCTACTATCATCTTTCAATACAGTTTTTCTCTAGGAACATATCAAAAATAAACATGGAGCTACATCGCGAGCTATTGATCTACAACATAGTTATGCAAATACAATCAGGACTAAGTTCATGATAAATTGAAGTTCAATTAATCATATTACTTAAGAACTCCCACTTAGACATACATCCCTCTAGTCATCTAAATGATCACGTGATCCAAATCAACTAAACCATGCCCGATCATCACGTGAGATGGAGTAGTTTTCAATGGTGAACATCACTATGTTGGTCATATCTACTATATGATTCATGCTCGACCTTTCGGTCTCCAGTGTTTCGAGGCCATATCTGCATATGCTAGGCTCGTCAAATTTAACCCGAGTATTTAGCGTGTGCAAAACTGGTTTGCACCCATTGTATGTGAACGTAGACCTTATCACACCCGATCATCACGTTGTGTCTCGGCACGAAGAACTGTCGCAACGGTGCATACTCAGGGAGAACACTTATACCTTGAAATTTTAGTAAGGGGTCATCTTAGAAAGCTACCGCCGAACTAAGCAAAATAAGATGTATAAAAGATAAACATCACATGCAATCAAAATATGTGAGATGATATGGCCATCATCATCTTGTGCCTTTGATCTGTATCTCCAAAGTACCGTCATGATCTCCATCGTCACCGGCATGACACTATGATATCCATCATCCTCATCTTTATCAATGTGTCTTCACATGGTCGTCTCGCCAATTATTGCTTTTGCAACTATTGCTATCGCATAGCGATAAAGTAAAGCAATTATATGGCGCTTGCATATTATGCAATGAAGAGACAACCATAAGGCTCCTGCCAGGTGCCGATAACTTTAGAAAACATGATCATCTCATACAACAATTTATATCTCATCACGTCTTGGCCATATCACATCACAACATGCCCTGCAAAAACAAGTTAGACGTCCTCTACTTTGTTGTCGCAAGTTTTACGTGGCTGCTACGGGCTGAGCAAGAACCATTCTTACCTACGCCTCAAAAACCACAACGCAGTATAGTGATTGCTTTTTGATCTTCAGAAAGAACCATGTTCATTGAATCCGATTCAACTAAAGTTGGAGAACAGACACCCACTAGCCACCTGTGTGTGAAGCACGTCGGTAGAACCAGTCTCGCGTAAGCGTACGCGTAATGTCGGTCTGAGCCGCTTCATCTAACAATACCGCTGAATCATGAATCAACTAGTGATGGCAAGCAATATGTATATACCCACGCCCACAACTCCTTTGTGTTCTCCTCGTGCATATAACATCTACGCATAAACCTGGCTCGGATGCCACTTTTGGGGATCGCAGTAATTTCAAAATTTTCCTACGCACACGCAAGATCATGGTGATGCGTAGCAACGAGAGGGGAGAGTATCATCTACGTACCCTCGTAGACCGTAAGCGGAAGCGTTATGAGAACGCGGTTGATGTAGTTGTACGTCTTTGCGATCTGACCGATCCAAGTACCGAACGTATGGCACCTCCGAGTTCAGCACACGTTCATCTCGGTGACGTCCCACGAACTCCAATCCAGCAGAGCTTCGAAGGAGAGTTCTGTCAGGACGACGGCGTGATGACGAGGATGATGATGCTTACTGACGCAGGGCTTCGCCTAAGCACCGCTATGATATGACCGGGGTGGATTACGGTGGAGGGGGGCACCGCACACGGCTAAAAGATCAACTAATCAACTTGTGTGTCTATGGGGTGCCCCCTGGCCACGTATATAAAGGAGTGGAGGACGGGGAGAGGCCGGCCCTCCTAGGCGCGCCCCAATGGGAGTCCTACACCCACCAGGAGTAGGATTCCCCCCTTCCATGTAGTAGGAGTAGGAGAGAAGGAAGGAGGGGGCGCCACCCCTCCCCCTAGTCCAACACTTACTAAGCCTTGGGGGGCACGCAACCTCCCCTCTCTCTTTCCCTTAAATATCAATAAGGCCCATATACTCCCCGGCGGATTCCCGTAACTCTCCGGTACTCCGAAAAATACCCGAATCACTCGGAATCTTTCCGATGTCCGAATATAGTCGTCCAATATATCAATCTTTACGTCTCGACCATTTCAAGACACCTCGTCATGTCCCCGATCTCATCTGGGACTTCGAACTACTTTCGGTACATCAAAACACATAAACTCATATTACCGATCATCACCGAACGTTAAGCGTGCGGACCCTACGGGTTCGAGAACTATGTAGATATGACCGAGACTCGTCTTTGGTCAATAACCAATAGCGGAACCTGGATACTCATATTGGCCCCTACATATTCTACGAAGATCTTTATCGGTCAAACTGCATAACAACATACGTTGTTCCCTTTGTCATCGGTATGTTACTTGCCCGAGATTGGATAGTCGGTATCTCAATACCTAGTTCAATCTCGTTACCGACAAGTCTCTTTACTGGTTCCGTAATGCATCATCCCGCAACTAACTCATTAGTCACATTGCTTGCAAGGCTTATAGTGATGTGCATTACCAAGAGGGCCCAGAGATACCTCTCCAACAATCGGAGTGACAAATCCTAATCTCGATCTATGCCAACTCAACAAGTACCATCGGAGACACCTATAGAGCACCTTTATAATCATCCAGTTACGTTGTGACGTTTGGTAGCACACAAAGTGTTCCTTTGGTATTCGAGAGTTGCATAATCTCATAGTGAGAGGAACATGTATCAGTCATGAAGAAAGCAATAGCAAGAAACTAAACGATCATCGTGCTAAGCTAACGGAATGGGTCAAGTCAATCACATCATTCTCTAATGATGTGATCCCGTTAATCAAATAACGACTCATGTCTATGGCTAGGAAACTTAACCATCTCTGATTCAAGGAGCTAGTCAAGTAGAGGCATACTGGTGACACTCCGTTTGTCTATGTATTCACACATGTATTATGTTTCCGGTTAATACAATTCTAGCATGAATAATAAACATTTATCATGATATAAGTAAATAAATAATAACTTTATTATTGCCTCTAGGGCATATTTCCTTCATGTGGGCCCCCTCCACTTATTTGCACCGACGCACTTCGTCTTCCTCCAGAAAAAATCATCCACCAGCTCAAACCCGAGTTCTAGCTCGTCTTGCTACCATTTTTGATCTCCTTGTTCAAAGCTCCATTCACAAAACTGCTTTGGGGGATAGTGCTTCGGTATGTGACTCCTCCAATGGTCCAATTAGTTTTTGTTCTAGTGCTTTATTTATTGCAAATTTTTGCTGCTTAGGTGACCCTGTTCTTGAGCTTGCATATCAAATTTATGTGGTAAAAAGTAGTTTTAATGCATGATATGGCCTCTAGGCACTTGTAGGAGTAGTTGCTATCAATCTTGTTGAGTTTGATTCACTTCTATTTTGAGTCACTAAAAATTTCAGAAATTTTTCAAAGGAAGAAATATGTTTTGGAAAATGTACCAAGGTGGTTCCTCAAGGAAGCAAGGCCCAAGGCTCATGATACGTGAGCCGGACAATGAACTACCAAGGGAAGCTCAAGTGTTGCCTTGTGAATGGCCGTCAGAGGATTTCATGGTCCAGGCAGGCATCAAGGATGAATTTGACGTGTCTGTGCGTAACACTGGTCTTGAGGGCTTCGTGTCAGATAAGTGCGGGCAATATCGCTATCTAACTGATTCCTTTGTGAGAAGGTTTAAATTTACATCCTCGCGCAATTCTCACATTGTTTTATTTGATCTTTATGATAAATCATATACCATGCACCTAGAAGATTTTAATACTACTTGTAAACTCCCGCACTGGGGCAATGTTAGTGAACCTCACAAATCTGAATATAAAGACTTTCTTGCTAGTATTACTGTGGCGGAATCTAGGGAAATCACACAAGCTACCATAGGGAGCATTCATTTCCCTTCCATACATTATTTTTCTCTCTTCATTGGTAGATGCATTAACAGTAAAGATGAGGCATGTCACATGTGCGTTCCAGATCTTAGTGTCCTCAAGAGTGCGGTATTAGGTGATAAACAATATAACTTGGGGGCTATTGTTGCATGTGGGTTGCATCACAACAGTATAACTGGAGATTTGTTTGCTGGAATTTATGCAACTCGTGTAGCTAACTATATTGATATACCCATACATGGAAATGATATTGAGTTGCCTCCTTCTTATCTAGATTATGATGCCATGTTTCGCCATCAGTTTTTTGAGAGGAATGAACAATTCCTCCATTACTGACTAATCTTTGACAGACGGCGCACCGTCCATGTTCCTCTCCCTACTCCTACTTTCTTTGATTTTCAGGCAAAATGGAGATATGTTATAACCAGGAAGGAGGCGAATGAGTATGAGAGGAGGATGGAGGCAGCTCGCCTCCAAGCTATAGCTCGTCAGGCAGTAGCTGTTGCATCTCAGTACGACCCCAGCTACAACTTTGGATATCCACCAGGCCAGCCATGGCCCTAGACCAACTTAGGCCAAAATCCTAAGCTTGGGGGAGTACGTATTTCTCACCGACATTACATTCATGTTCACACACTAATGCCAGTTGTCGGTGATCATACTTTTTCATTGTACTATCCATGCTAGTTTAAATTCTTTTAAAGCCTTCTTATTGTCCATTTGAAAAACCTTAATAAAAACCAAAAAATTAGTTGTAGCTTTTAGCTAGTTTACTTTCCATGCTTGTAGTAGTAATAATTAAAATAAAACCGAAAAGATTTCTCGTTCTTCTTTTGCTTGTTGGAAGCTTTCCCGTGTAAATAGTTTTGTTTATTTTCTTTTCTTTGGGGGTCGAGAGGAGAAGACCATGTTGAAAATGTTGAGTGCCTCTCAGATGCATTACTGTTGATTAAACAAAGAGTCCATATTACCTTGTCTTCTCCCTTTTATTGAATGCTTGCAGATTCTAGCTTAGTCCAATGCATGTGCACTATTATTATTATCCACCATTCGGTCATGCATGTGAAAGGCAATAATGACTATATATGATGAACTAATTGAGATGAGAAAAGTTGGTATGAACTCGACCTATCTTGTTTTTATAAATATGATTAGTTCATTGTTCCCGATTCAGCCTATTATGAATGAAACATGTTTGCAATGACAATTAGAGATTATAGTTGCTCATGCCATGGTTAATTAGCTAGGTGTTTATAATGGTTTACCTTGCGTGCCAACATGATATTAAAATGGTTTTGATGTGGTATGATAGGGTGGTATCCTCTTTTGAACGATTCGAGTGGCTTGACTTGGCACATGTTCATGCATGTAGTTGAAGCAAAATCAACATAGCCTCCATGATATTTATGTTCATGGTGAATTATATCCTACTCATGCTTGCACTCAGTGTTGATTAATTTTAATGCCTGTTCATAAATGCTGTCGCTCTCTAGCTAGTCGCTTCCCAGTCTACTTCTAGCCTTCACTTGTACTAAGAGGGAATACTGCTTGTGCATCCACTTCCATAAACCCCAAATGTTATTCCATATGAGTCCACCATACCTTCTTATATGCGGTATCTACCTGCCGTTCCAAGTAAATTTGTATGTGCCAAACTCTAAGCCTTCAAATGAAATTCTACTTTGTATGCTCGAATAGCTCATGTATCAACTAGGGTTGTCTATATCTTCCATGCTAGGTGGGTTATTCTCATGAGGAGTGGACTCCGCTCCTCATTCACGAGAAAATGGCTGGTAACCAGGTTGCCCAGTCCCATGCTTAAATTAAAATAATTGCAAACAAAACTCCCCCAGGATTGTTGTTAGTTGGAGGCACCCGTTGTTTCGGACAAGCCATGGATTGATGTTTGTTAGTGGTGGGGGAGTATAAACTTTATCATTTTGTTTGGGAACCGCCTATAATGTGTGTAGCATGGAAGATATCGAGATCTCTCAGTTGTTATGTTGACAATGAAAGTATGCCACTCAAAACATTATTTATCTCTATTTCAAAAATCAAGCTCTGGCACCTCTACAAATCCCTTCTTCCCTCTAAGAAGGGCCTATCTATTTACTTTTATGTTGATTCATCATCCTGTTATTAAAAAGCACCAGTTGGAGAGCACCACTGTCATTTGCATGTATTACTATTAGTTTACATTGAGTATGATTGGATCTCTTTTACCATGAATTACAATGTTTAGTCAGTCCTTGATCTTCAGAGGTGCTCTGCATTTATGTTTTGTAGTCTCAAAAAGGGCTAGCGAGATACCATCTTGTTATATCATATTATGAATGTTTTGAGGAAGTGTTGTCATCTGAGATTTATTATTATTGCTCGCTAGTTAATTATGCCATTGATACGACTAAACATGAGACCTAAATGTTATTGTGAATATGGTTAGTTCATAATCTTTGTTGAAAACTTGAATGCTGGCTTTACATATTTACAACAACAAGATCAAACAGAGTTTGTAAAAGTTTTTCTTTATCACTTTCAGTTTGTCAGCTGAATTGCTTGGGGACAAGCAAATGTTTAAGCTTGGGGAGTTGATACGTCTCCATCGAATCTACTTTTCCAAACACTTTTGACCTTGTTTTGGACTCTAACTTGCATGATTTGAATGGAACTAACCCGGGCTCACGCTATTTTCAGCAGAATTGCCATGGTGTTATTTTTGTACCTAAATAAAAGTTCTCAGAATGAACTGAAACTTCATGGAGAATATTTTTAGAATTTATAAAAAATATTAGCGAAAGAATCAACACTAGGGGACCCACACCCTGTCTACGAGGGTGGGGGCGCGCTCAACCCCCTGAGGCTCCACCAACCTCAAATCCAACTCTATATATTCATGTTCGGGGACAAAAAAATCAAGGATAAGGATTCATGACGTTTTACGATACGGAGCCACCGCCAAGCCCTAATCTCTCTCGGGAGGGCTGATCTGGAGTCCGTTCGGGGCTCCGGAGAGGGGAATCCGTCGCCATCGTCATCATCAACCTTCCTCCATCACTAATTTCATGATGCTCACCACCGTGCGTGAGTAATTCCATCGTAAGCTTGTTGGATGGTGATGGGTTGGATGAGATTTATCATGTAATCGAGTTAGTTTTGTTAGGGTTTGATCCCTAGCATCCATTATGTTTTGAGATTGATGTTTCTATGACTTTTTTATGCTTAATGCTTGTCACTAGGGCCCGAGTACCATGATTTCACATCTGAACCTATTATGTTTTCATGAATATATGTGAGTTCTTCATCCTATCTTGCAAGTCAATAGTCACCTACTATGTGTTATGATCCGGTAACCCCGAAGTGACAATAATCGGACCACTCCCGGTGATGACCGTAGTTTGAGGAGTTCATGTATTCATGAAGTGTTAATGCTTTGGTCCAGTAGTCTATTAAAAGGAGGCCTTACTATCCCTTAGTTTCCAATAGGGCCCCGCTGCCACGGGAGGGTAGGACAAAAGATGTCATGCAAGTTCTTTTCCATAAGCAAGTTCTATGTCACCCTACATTACATTGATGAACTGGAGCTAGTTCTGTGTCACCCTATGTTATAACTGTTACATGAGGAATCGCATCCGACATAATTATCCATCACTGATCCATTGCGGATGAGCTTTTCACATATTGATATTTTCTTAGTTACTTTTCTGTTGCCATTGTTACAATCACTACAAAACCAGTAATGTTACTTTTGCCACCATTACCGTTACTTCCATATTACTTTGCTACTAAATACTTTGCTGCAGATATTAAGTCTTTCAGGTGTAGTTGAATTGACAACTCAACTGTTAATACTTGAGAATATTCTTTGGCTCCCCTTGTGTCGAATCAATAAATTTGGATTGAATACTCTACCCTCAAAAATTGTTGCGATCCCCTATACTTGTGGGTTATCAATGGCCTCGGCTTTCGACGGTGGTGTGGCGGCCACGGCGGCAGATGGTGGTGTGGCAGCACTGGCAGCCGAGAACAGCTGCCGGCGAGGCATGTGGTGGATGTGCCGCACACACCCAACAGGGACACCACACGCACTATACTAGGCCGGGGACTGTGCCTCCGCCATGGTATAGCCTCCCAGCTACAGTTGTCCGCTAATGATGGCGGAGTGGCTGAGCAACAACGATGTACTGGTGCTGTTGGCGATTATGGGAGAAGCGGACGAGATAAGCGATAGGGAGGGAGGGTAAAATGCGACGCAAGACTCGCCGGCCGTGAGGGTTTATCTAGCAGACTGGTAAGCATTTGAATTTTGGGAGATTTCACTGAGTTGGGCGGGAAGCTTGCGCAGGAACCTGCGAGGTTCCATGGGAACAGGCTCACCAATGATTCATTGGCGCCACTTCGAGCCACCGTTTGGCCAGAAGAAGCCCCCGCGTGCTGCACAAGCTTGCGCTGTGAGCCGTGTGCAACTACAGGGTGACAAGATGTGTGAGAGGAGGACGAAAGGCCACATACACATACATTTAATAAAAAACATTTGCGATTTAATTACCTACTATACCCCCATTCTGGTTTATAAGTAGGATTTAACTAATAAAATACGAATGCATGTCGCCAAAGATTATATCATTGGATTCGTATTTGAACATAGTTTCCAATTATATAATTTTTTATAACATGCATTGACATTTTCTTGATTAAATTTAAGGGCATAGTATGGCACTGAATATAAAGGGGACTAATGTGACAGAGGTAGTAGCACACGGCCACTCTCTACGCAGCGACTCAACTATCGGCTGGCTTGTACGTGATTATTCCCTGCGTGTTCAACAGCTCTATGCCTGTAGTTGCTCGCAGTTGAGGTGGCCGCGACACGCTCTGCTCGCGTACCGCGCACGCCCACTCTGCTATCGGGTCCTTCCGGGCGGTGTGCCCTCCTCCCTCCCTGCGCGCTGCCAGTGTCTGGGGCCGGTGCACGATCACACACGTTCGTGTGCATGCAGTTGCACCGAGCGCGGCACGACAATGCAGTTACCCGCTGTAAAAACTGCCATGCGGACGCACCAAGAATCCAGGCAATCGGTCCCCATTTATTCTCGCGGCCATTTACCTCATATCTTGCCCCACATGACAAAATAAGCACACCCACGAGGACACATACACAAAGGACATCCAGTGGTTCCAATGGCACTCCCCATGGCTCCAATGGCGCTCGCAGTGGCCGATGACAACAACGGTGGGCAGGTCACCACGCATCACGTAGTGGACACCCACGTGAGAGGGAAGGCCCTCTCGGTGGTGTACACGAACAAGCCGGTCTCGGTGGAGAGCTCCATCCAAATTATGGGGCGGTTGCTTGCCGAGGACAAGTACCAAGTGGTCATCTTCGATCTCGAGGACACAATCGGTTGTGCCGGGCACGATCAGAAGGTTGCCGTCGCCCAGTTGTGCGTGCAACTTGATGTCCTCGTCTACCACTACCACCTGGCCACAAGGCCTGGTGGGCGTTTCTCCATGTTTATCGACAACTCTGACTACAGTTTCACTACGATGGACACCACCAACGATCTAAAAGCTCTCAAGGTTTCAGGATTGGAATGCCAGAATCTTGTCAACATCCAGGACCACTACAAGGTCTGGGGGCAGCGAGAACAACAAAATAAACTCCCGCTTGACCTCGCCTGGGCCATCATCAACCCCTACTACATGAAGACGAAGGATGAGAGCAAGAAGGACAAGAACACCTGGCACAATGTTTGGCATTAGATACTGGATGAACAACACGTCAAGTACTCGGCCAAGGACACGTACACAAGCTACGAGATGTACATGTGGAATGTTGAGATGAGGGAGTGTCTTCTTCATGCCCCAGCCGAGGGATCGAGCCACAGAGCAGTGGAGAGAGCGTCACAAGAAGTAGATGACTAGACGATCGTTTCTCCTAGTTTAGAATGCATGCAATTGTTTATTGAGGTGTGTGCGAATGATCTATATAGTCACTTATGTAATTGGATGTTTATTTCAGTTATATATATAGGGATGGACTATTCTATTACCCATAACAGAATAATATTCCGTTACTGTCCATCCCTATATTGGCGTGACGGTGACCAAACCCACCACCTCCCTCCCGATACCCAACTCCTACTCCAGCGCGCCGCCCCCTCCCTCCCCGCTGGCGCGCCGCCCAATCACTCCCCCACCGTGTGTCGCCCCCTCCCTCCCCGCCAGTGCGCCACCCCCTCCCTGCCCCCTAAGCCAGCCCGAACCCAACCCACCTTCTTCCGCCAGAGGCATCATCGTGGGCGAGCAAGCGACAGCGGCAGCCGGAGCGAGGGAGCCTGAGGCGCCGTGACTGGCCGATGACGGATCCACCGCCCCATCCCCTTCCTTGCCGGGATCCTTGGCCGGGGCCAGGATCCACGCCTCCTGTCTCCCTCCGTCGCCGGGGCTCCTTCGTCGGGGCCGTGATCCCTGCCAGCAGCTGCCTCCCCGGACCTCATCGCCGGACATCCACCACAAGCAGCAGCACCGTCGTCTCCCCAAGCTCCTTGCCTGAATCAATGGTGCCGCCTCCCAAGAACATGCCAGTACGTCGCTCCCGAGAGGAGGAAGAAGAAGTCAGCTCCAAGAACATGCCACTGGAGATAATGTTTGTGTTCATTTCATTAGTTCATCAGTCCTGCAATGAAGAAGATTCAGTTTAAAAATTGCACACACTATGATCTGCATACATGTTACACTATCAGATTCATCAGTACTACATGTGTGCTGCATCAGTGACACATGTTCCTATGATGCAGAAGTAGATAGTACATTGCAAAAATGATTGCATCAGTTCATTACACCCTTGCCACTTGATGCACAGTTTGGATGTCGAGGTTACTGTCAGTACCTCTAATATGCTAGCTTCAGTTCAAGCCAAAAAACGTAGACTTATGCATCAGTCCAAGTAGCTACTAGGGTTTATATAAGTTTCAGCTACCACTGCAAGTTTGTATGATGTTATTTCTACTAGAGCATGCCGTGTAGTTGCGTTAGTTCGAACTAGTAAACAAGAATGTTGTTTAAAAAATATACACTTGTTACACAGTAAGTTCAATGATACATAAACTAGGAGTACTTCTAGTGTAGTTGCACAAGTTATAGAAGAAAAAAAGAGAACACATGTATCAGTTATATATATATGCATGTCCATACATATCTGAAGTTCAATGTTTAGTTTGCAAGCAGTGCACCAAATGTTTATGCAGCAGTTATAAGAAAAAGATAAAAAAAACTTTCCATAACAGATGAAGTTCAATGTTCAGTTTGCAAGCAGTGCTAAAAATTAGTACATCAATACATCAGTACTAAACATGTGCGTTCATCAGTTTGACTGAAAACTAAACCAGACACAAAATAGTGAACAAAGTTTAATAACGGCCAGCGATGCAAGTTCAACTTGTACATTGCCTTCAGTGCATGACATGTTACCCATAGCATGTATACGAGAAAAATGCAGAAAAGATGAATCCCAAAACTGTTGAATGTCATTGCAGAAACATGCAAGGCGGCACACACACCGAGGGTTTGATGAGCCAAGCAGATATGGGGCAACGCCTGGTTGGGTAACACCAAAAATAGCACCTGGATACTTCAACAATACCGGCAGATTTCAACCTACACCAGAATCATCAGAAGCACGGACAGGTTCTTCTATGCAGCAAAGACTGATATCCGGGAATACAAGCTTTGCCACTTCTGGGTTGCAACAAGGTCAACAATATCCCCAACAACAAATGTTTTCCTTCCCTAGCACATGCAGAAAGGCGAGGACACATATGCTTCCACCAGTCGCTCCGTCTACATCAATCATCTGTGCTGCAAAAGCGGTTGCGACGGGAAGACCAGGCCAAAGAAACAGAAATTTTCGCCACTCTGGTAGGATGCAAAGTACAAGATATGAGCCATATAGACAGGAGCAACCTCACAATGAATCTGAGGGGAGACGGTCATACAATGAGAGACGGAGACCTTTGTCAACATTGCTCCCTCCAAGAGATGCATTGTTGCATGTGCCAAGGGTGACACCACCCGCGCACATACTCCAGGGTGAACAGCAAACACCGGAGGCAGCATAGAGCTATTCACATGTAACTATCCACATTCAGAAAAAACATACAAGAACAGTCCATACCATGGTAATGTGACCACCCCATCTAACATTTTCATAAATCTGGTTTTGTTTGCTCACTGTTGCGTGCAACCACCAAACATTGAAGCTTACATGCTGCCAAGGCTAGAGATGCGCTTTGAAACTTTCCAAAAAGCAAGGGACTTCTATAACATCTATGCAAAGCATGCATGATTTTCTATCAGGGAAGGCTCCAAAGTTGAGACCAGAGTTTACCTTTATTGCACGTGCTATGGAGTCTATGAATCAAAGGTGTCAGAAGCAAATAGACAGTGGAACAAGACGACAGCCAGGACTAACTGCAGGGCTAAAATGAGGCTGGAGAGGGAAAAGGATGGAACACTTGTCGTAAAAGAGATAGTCTGGGAACACAACCACAGGCCACACCTCACCCTGAAATGCTTGTCTTCTTGCACTCCCACAAAAACTTTGACAAAACAATCTTGGAGTACGTCAAGTACCTCCTGTTCAAAGGCATTGAACATGCGCAAATCATGAGCATACTGGCGGTGATGACCCCGGTAGCGACTTCCTCGAAATGAATGCCAAAGACCTGATTAACCTGTAAGTACAAACTTGTTCTCCTCCCATAAACCGCCTCCGTCTTTTTTTGCTCTATCAGTACAAACATATTACACAACGCATGACCTGACGCCAGTTCAGCATGCATTTTTGAATGACTGTTCACTTTTAATATGCAGCAAAGCAAAGAATTCAAGGATTGATGATGTGGATGATGTCCTAAGGACTGTCAACTTCTTTAGCGAGATAAAAGCTATAAACAGGGAATTCTTCTAGGACATGCAACTCGATGAGTCCGATAGAGTTAAGAACATATTCTGGGCGAACGCAAGCTGCCGAGGGGCCTATCAGGACGTTGATGACTGTGTAACGTTTGACTCCACATATAAGACCAACAAGTACCATATGCCACTTGGGGTGTTTGTAGGTACTAACAACCACATACAGACTACATTCTTTGGTTTCGCCCTGATAAGAGATGAGGATGCAGATTCATTCAGATGGTTGTTCAAGACATTTTTAAGGTCCATGAGAGGGAAGGCTCCTACATGCATTCTCACAGGTACAACCGCCAAAACCACCCCCAACCACAACCCCCAATCAAAAAAGGAAAATAACACAGTAAAAATGTTGTGTCAGTTCTATTTTGTATATATGCACTACCATCTGCTGACCACACCACGTCTTTTTTCTCATTACCAGACCTGTGCCCCGCAATGGCTTTGGCGATCCCAGATGCTTTCAAGAACACAGTACACAAGTTGTGCCGCTAGCACATTATGAAGAAGTATAGGGAACACCTCGCATACATGTACAACCTGCACAAAGACTTTAAGGATGAATTGACATCAATCCTCAACTGGCCCCTCATGCCAACTGAGTTTCAGGCTGCCTGGAAAAGACTCATGGATAAGTACAACCTCCACGATGATGGCACGATGGTGGGCATGTGGAACGATCGTGAGAGATGGATATCAGCATACTTCAAAGAAATTTTCTACGCCAAAATGACATCCACACAACAAAGTGAGAGCAAGAACTATGTGCTCAAGAAGAACTTCGTAAGTGAGAGACAAAACCTCCACCTGTTTGTCAGCCAGGTAAACTCCTGTGTCAAAACAAGGAGGCAGACAGAGAACCAGGAGACAATGGGTAACCGGGTATAGCTCTATCACCTGTCTTAAGACAAAAAATAACATGCTTACTAAATTAAAACTTTATTAGTTAGACAATTTTTTGCTGCGAAAAAACTAATAATTTGGTCATCATTCTTGCATGGGTAGAAGGAACAAAACACGCTGACCTTCTATGGGTTTGACACCTAGATGGGAAAGCTTTACTCACGAGCTGTGTACAGCAAGACCAGAAAAAGGCTAAAACTGAGCACACTCTTCACGGCGACAGAGACGAAAGAGCCCACAAAGTACCTCGTGCACTACAACAACCCACAAAAACTGTCTGTGTGGGCTCAGCACGCGTTCCAGGTTGTTGCAGACCCCGTGGGAGAAACATGAGTGCGAGTGCAGGCTATGGGACCACACAGGCGAGTACTAGAAAAAGATGTTACATACTCTACTACCTTTTTTGCAAAGTTTTTGTTCGAATGGAATGACAAAAAATGCACCTCTTAAAAAATGCAGGTATTTTCTGCGTGCATGTCCTGTGCATGATGCAAACAATTAAGGTTGCCTGCGTTCTAGAGAAATACATCCTCAGGAGATACACCAAACACACGACCATCCAGCCAACATTCAACAGAAATGACTTGAGGACAGTAGCGTCAAACAAGGCATCCCAATACTGCATTGAAAGCTCACTACTGACGCTGAACATGAGGGTGCATAGAAAAAGCTTGAGAAGCCAAGAGCAAATGGCGAGGTCACGGGTGGTCATGGACAAACTTGAACAAGAACTCGACGCCATGCATTCTGCTGAAAACAGAGGTGTCGCATACAATGAAGCCATCGAGCAGGATATTGCTACAATGTTATCCGAGATGAACCATCTGGGAGCTATTGGCCCATTTGACTACGAGGAAGAGGAGCAAAAGCAACCAGAGCTTGCCCATGTGCACACTCAAGAGCACCAACATGCTCACATGCAAGAGCAAGAGCTTGATGGTGCTGTAGGCGAACGACATGACAACAGGACATCCTACCAGCAGCAGCGGGAAAAGGTGATTAAACCACCCACATTCTCAAACACCAAGGGGAGGAAGAGTAAGATGCAAGCAGCGAAAGCAGCAGCCAAAAAGCCGCCACGCCCCATAAGGCGTGTGGAATTTGGCCCGGACAGCAAACCTCTCGGGATAAGGGCCTTCCGATTCTGCAACGTCGTGAGCAACCATAATTACCGCACATGCCCACTCCGCACAGATGCCACTGTCAACAAGCAAACACTGCACAAGCAGATTGGAGCTGCCCAGGTTTCTACCAATGGAGATGACACACGTAACAGCTATACTTGCCGCAAATGTGGGGGAACTGACGAACATAATGCCCGCACGTGCAAAGTGGGCAAGGAGGTCAGTGGCGCTGAACAAAAATAGGGCAAGGTACAGAGTTTCAAAAAATCAAAATAAGAGGATGAAGAAGAAGAGTTTGAAGAGAATGACGACCAATCAGAGAAAGACAATGAAGATGATAGTGTTGGGGACGAGAAAACTGAAACTGACGATGAAGCTGCCAAGGCTCAACCAGGAAAGGGCGCCGGCAAGGGACAACATTCGGGGCCAGTTAGGAGGAGCTCAAGACTGAAGAATTCAATTCATAGTGGTTATGCTGCTGCGTCAACTGAAAAAATAAGCTTGTACTCTCAGTTGCCTCGGTACACAATGAGGAAACATATCAGAAACACTGTCGTTACCAAAACTTATTTAGCTTTATCACCGATTTCTCGATCAGTAGTATAGTTAAGATATAATTTGTGATTTGTGCCCGCTGGACAAGTGACATTATTATGTAAACCATTTGATAATCCTTTTGAATGCAGTCACAAATACATTTCAAAAAACTTATCTGGATTATATGTAACGTGAACACTACTATCGACAAGTAACTCATCAAAATATGTTAAGGATAATTTAAACTCTTATGGTACATTAGTACTGATAATTCCCACTTGTCAGTACGAAGGCATAGTAACCAAACACACCCATGAACACCACAAAAAACATCGTTTGAAAAAACAAGCTATGTCAAAACAAGCTATGTCTGCTTCTGCCAGTCCTAGTTCAGAAAGACCATAAGTACATAAAAACAATTACCTCAAGCAAAATGCAAAATATAATACACCTCTACTCATGAAAATCTAATTTATCTTAAAAAATACTTTTAGAGATTATCCTGATATAAAAAAATCCTTTCAAAAAAACAAAAATTGTTTAAAAAAACAACCCAGAAGTCCTTTACCGCGGATGCAGCTTTTCGAATAGTTTTATACCCTGCAGGGGTGTACTTCGTCACACATGTTTCCACCACTTAGCGCCTGCACACGACATGTGCTCGGTAGACTTCAAGCGAAAACCGACGTGGGTGTAGACCACGACCTGACTAACCGCACAAGTCTCTAGTCCAGTTTTATCACCTATTTGGGTTCCATCCGCGAGGAGATCCGGTCAGAGTTTCGCTCAAAGCCCCAAACGATGTGTGCAGGGTTCCCGAGACACCAAACGGGCGCCCGGTACACCGTTCCATGGTGTATCTACCGCATCATAGCCCACCCCTAGGGTCAACACTACGCACGGCCGCCAACACATATCCTATAAACACCAGAAACTAATTGCAACTCCTAGACAGAGGACGAGAGGGGTCAGTAAGTCGAGCGGGGTCATATTTCAGGGCCCAAAGTGTGGTAGTAGCTGTTTCATGGATCACAAACACAGAACTCAGTTCCTGAGAACGGTTTCAATGAGACAACTCACCATGTACTCCTACATGGCCTCTCACCGCTACCTTTACCAAATCGTGTTCACACACTTAGCTCACACACAGTAGGGCATGTTCACAACTTTCCAATTCATTCCTGATGAATCAGACCTGACACAACTCTAAGAAATAGCAGGCATGGCAAGTAAACATGAATGAGTAGGCACATCAGGGCTCAAACAAGTCCTACTCATGCTTGTGGGTTTCATCTATTTACTGTGGCAATGACAGGTCATGCAAAGGAAAGGGGTTCAACTACCGCAGCATGTAACAGTTGAATCGTTGTTGTCCTAATGCAGTAAAAGAGAGCAGGAGCGAGAGAGTGGGTTTGTATAAGAATGAAGAATGGGTTTTTCTTGCCTGGCACTTCTGGAGATAATATAGTTCTTCATCGGTGTCATCGATCTCGTCGTCGGAAACATCATCGACTGAGAGGGGACGGTTACCGGCAAACAGAGAAGGACACAATCAATGCAATGCAACAATATGATGCATGAATGTGACATGGCAATATGCTGTTGATTGGCCTAATGCAACTAGCAACAAGATAAATGGAGTTGGTTTGAACACTAGGTTCAAATTCAAACTCCATATGTGCTTTCTTAAATACCATTTAATTGAATTGTCCTAAACAGAGGATATAAGTTTCTCTAACATGCATGAAAATGCCATAAACAGATTCTTTGGATTTTTCTGATCATTTTTCATATATAATTTATTTCATTTGGAGTTACGGTTTAATTTCTATGAATTTTGGAAGTTTTGGGCATTTTCTGGAATTTCTGAATTATTTTAAATCCAGAAAATGATTAACTGTGTCAGCATTGCTTCATGCTGGCGACAACAGGTCAACAGGGCTACCCCGGGTCAAACCTGACGTGTGGGGTCCACACGTCAGTGACACAGGGCTGGTTAGTGTCGCTGACTGGTGGGCCTGGTCAATGGCCACGTCAGCAGAGTCAATGCTGATGGGTGGGTCCCACTGTTTATGAACTAAACTAAACAGAAAATAAAACTAACCTAAACAGATATAGGGGCCCACATGGCAGTGGCTCCAGGGGTTAGTTAGAGCGTCATTAGTGGCTAATGACTTGCCATGTCAGCACTGCCGGCGATTAGTCGCCGGCGACCTCAAGTCACGGCGGAGCCCGGACGGCAGGTCACGGGGAAGGCAGGCGAGGGCGCCAGGAGGAAGCCCAGGCCCGTGCGCATCTAGGGGAGGCCGCAGGGCCGTCGGGGATGGCCTGTTGCAACGGCGGCGGCGAGGTTAGCGGCGGCCGAAGCTCGGTGATGTGCGCGGGTGGTGCTACGGGGTTCAAGCGGGCAAGGGGAGGTGCTAGCGAGGCTCAGCGCGGGGCGGCAAACATGTTACGTAGCACGGGATGACCAAATGGTCGCCGGAGTGATGCCGGCGACAAGCTCGAGTGGAGGCAAGCTTCGGCCATGGTGGAACTATGGCCTAGAGGGTGCGGACGCGTGGGGTAGAAGAGAGGTTCGAAGCAGGGGCTCACGGCGAGTGCAGCGGTGACCTCGGAGTGCTCGAGGAAGCACCGGAGCGAGCGGGGTGGCGAGAGGGATCTCCGGCGGCCCGAGGAGGAAGACGATGGCGGGACGGCGATGCAGAGCTTCCGGTGAAGCATGGCTGGACGGAGAGGACGAGGGAGGCGTGGCGATGCTCGTGGACACGTCGGAGAGGCTCAGGGATGGTTGTGGCTGCGGCTATGGCGAACGGCGAGGACGGGCGCGCTCGGGTGTGGCGCGGGAGAGAGCCGAGGAGGGGGGAGAAACACGGGAGAGAGTGAGGGAGGTCCAGGGGGTGCGTGGCATCGCGAGGGAGGTCCAGGGCGATGAGGGAGCACGCAGGCAGGGTGGAGGTGGCTGGCGTGTGGCTACGCGCGCCGGGCACGCGCCCCTGCCTACTGGCGCGAGGAGGGAGGCGACAGGAGGTGCCAGGTGGGTTGGGCCAGTGAGCTGGGCCGGCTACAGGTACGTGGGCCAGGTTATTCTTCTCTCTCTCTCTCTTATTTCTGTTTCAGTTTTTCTATTACTTTTATTCTGTTTTGAATTAGTAAAAATACTAATTCATTTTGAAAAATCTTGAAAATGATTGTGGCATATGTTTGGGTTATTTCCAACAACCTTAAAATACTTTCAAGATTATCTGGACATTTAAAATTATTCATAGGATTTAAATGTCCAAATGCAAATACTTATGATTTAATTCAAAAAACCATAAATGACCTAGAAAGGTGTGCACCATTTTTGTTAGAGGTTCTAGACCAATTCAAAAATGATGAACTTTTCTAAAGAGCATTCTGGGTTCTTGAAAATGTTTTTAAGTTGAACGTATTTGATTTAATTTTGGTGCTAGGGTTTGTCATCCCTATTTCAACTTTAATTGAAAAATAAACATGATGCATGGATGCTTTAAGGAAACTAATGGCAAGCAAATTCTAGGGCTGTGACAATAGGGGAGCCACCAAGTGTGCTTGGACAAATCTTCACAACAACACTCTCCCCATCATCGTTGCTATTGCCAGGTTGGGAACCAGCTTTCACACGTGGGCTACGCCTCTGTGTGCCATCAGGATTTCGATCTGACATCTTCCTCTTCAAAACAACTTTCTTCTCCTTAACCGCATCACGAGTAAACACTTGCGTCAAACGAGTTTGCATCAGGTTTGTCTTCACAGGCATGTCACTTCCATGAGATCCAGCATCAACAGTTGAAAAGGCTGCATCACCACCTTCATCACCTACACCTTTAGGAGCTTGAGCAACATCCCCATCACTTCCTTGCACACAAGTAGCCTTTTGACACCGTTCCAACTCCTTTCTCCTCTGTAAATCAAACTTCTTCTTTCCTATCCTTTCATCCTCGAGATGTAACTACATAGGAACATCCTCAGCCTGGGTAACAGGCTCAGTGCCATCAACACTCTGTGACTGAGTAACAGACAACTGCAAGCTGCCATCACCATCATCAATGTTAAGAGAATACATTCCATCATTAATATCTTTGACAACATCAGCAATGTTCTCAGGAGCACGATGACTGTCATTAACTGCATAAAGAAATAACATAAGCACACACATATAAAATTAAAACACAATTAACATTGCAGAGACAAGATAAATAAAGCGCATAGCATCAGACACAAAGAAAAGGAACAACTAATGTAGCTAAGCATATTTATGTATTCAAGGTTGATAAATAAAGATCAACTACAAGGGAAACACCAGCAACATTCGCAAGTTCTTCTAGATGATTTGGTGTCACAAAAATAACATTCACAAGATCTTGAAAGCGTTCTGATTTGTTAGAATCAGGAGGCACCGGCACTCCAACATCTGCAACAACATCATAATTAGCAAAAAAGTACATGATCAAGC
Organism: Triticum aestivum; assembly: GCF_018294505.1. Lineage (NCBI taxonomy): Eukaryota > Viridiplantae > Streptophyta > Magnoliopsida > Poales > Poaceae > Triticum > Triticum aestivum. The sequence goes on along the minus strand of NC_057812.1, from coordinate 405,454,373 downwards.
AATCAGTTCAACTATATGAACACTACAAGTGCACCCAATAAAACAATATCAACCCACCACTGGCACAACAAACGTCAGAATGACAACTCTTTCAACATCATAATAGTTCTTCACTGACTACTACAACCTATTCAAATGCTAGGACAGCAGTTCAAACTACACATGGTGATCAGTACTACAACCTATCTGCAGGTCACATCAACCGCCGAAACTATACACACCACACATTCCAGGGCAAAGTTAACAGCTATCAAAATACATACAACTTATAAAGTCGATACGACAACACCTATACAACCTAAAAACTAGACCTGTTAAAACATCATCCAAATTATAGGGAAAATCACCTGCATTCAACTTATCCGGACTGTATGATGTACCCATTGAGATCTACATACCTAAAATCTGCCGAACCAGATCTTCAAGACACATGAACAAAAATTAGGGCTCTAACCTATTTCAGAAATCAAAAATTAGCACACCACACAAAGCAAAACTCTTACCGGCAAAACGCAAAATCCGCCACGGAATCCAGTATCACTGTCGCCAACCGCTCGTTCAAGAGAAAAGGAACCCTAGCGAATCCAGCTTGAGACAGCAAGAGGGCAATAGCTTAGAAATAGAGGGATAATCTGTACATAAGAGGACACAAGGGAAGTCGATGGCAGAGCAAAAGGAGCAAACAGAGCACCCAGACCTCCACCCCTGGGGTTCAACCCGCCGGCCGACGCTCCCGCGGCGAAACAGGAGAAGCAACTTCTCTGCGAGAAGAGAAGAAGAGGGGAACGAAGAAGGAATTGATTTGGGGAGGGGAGCGGAGCGGAACGGGGGAGAGAGGAGGTTAAAAGGTGAGTGGGAGAAAACCGACGGCCAAAGCCCACAACCGTGGCAAAGCGCACTATCTCTAGGCAGTTACCAAAGATAATGGCAAAAATTAAATCCAATAAAAAATTAAATACAATAAAAAAATAAATAAAGAGGGAGAAAACAAACGGCTAAAGTACAAATAATAACTCACAAAAGTACAATAAAAATTATCAAAAAAGTAAATGAAATAATAATTATAATGGTGCTGGTTTTCCCCCTAAAAGATAAAGATAAGATAATGGGGGCAAGTCATGTTACGGGCTCGGCTCCGCATGCGATGCTGTGGCACGCCGCGTCGTCACCTACTACATCTCGTTCCTGGCTCGGCCTCGCAGGGATGGGGGAGGGGGTCCCTCCCCCTCCCCCCGGCTCGGCCTCACGCTAACGCGGCAGTGCGCTCGTTTGACAGGCACCATGCGGTTATTCTATTCCCCCACACACGCACCCACACACCCCTAAAGATAGATAATAGGGGCAAGTCCATACAAGGATGATGTGTCAGTACAACTATGCACCTCGGTGCGGTGCGGGGGCAAGTCATGTTACGAACTCGCCTCCGCATGCGATGTCGCGACACGCCGAGTCGTTGCCTGCTACGGCTCTTTCATGGCTCGGCTTCGCCGGGATGGGAGAAGGGGTCCCGACTCCCCCTCCCCCCAGCTCGGCCTCGCACTAACGTGGTAGTGTGCTCGTTTGATAGGTGCAGTCTGGTTATTCTGTTTCCCCGCACACGCACGCACACACCCCTAAAGAGAGATAATGGGGGCAAGTCCATACAAGGAAGATGTGTCAGTACAATTATGCCCCTCGGTGCAGTGCGGGGGCAAGTCATGTTACGGACTCGCCTCCGCATGCGACGCTGCGACATGCCATGTCGTCGCCTGCTACAGCTCGTTCCTGGCTGGGACTTGTCGTGACGTGGGAGGGGGGTCCCGACCCCCCCGGCTCGGCCTCGCGCTAACGCGGCAGTGCGCTTGTTAGACAGTTGTAGTGCTATTATTCTGTCCCCGCCACACGCACCCACACACCCCTAAAAGAAAGATAATGGGGGCAAGTCCATACAAGGAAGATGTGTCAGTACAACTATGCCCCTCGGTGCGGTGCGGGGGCAAGTCATGTTACTGAGTCGCCTCCGCATGCGACGCCGCGGCACACCGCGTCGTCGCCTGCTACGGCTCGTTCCTGGCTCGGCCTCGCGCTAACGCAGCAGTGCGCTCGTTTGACAGGCACAGTGCGGTTATTCCGTTCACCCCACACGCACCCACACACCCCTAAAAGATAGATAATGGGTGAAGTACATACAAGGAAGATGTGTTAGTACAGCTATGCCCCTCGGTGCGGTGCGGTGCGGTGCGGGGGCAAGTCATGTTACAGACTCGCCTCCGCATGCGACGCTGCGGCACACCGCGTGTTCGCCTGCTACGGCTCATTCCTGGCTCAGCCTCGCGCTAGCGCTGCAGTGTGCTTGTTTGACAAGCGCAGTGCGGTTATTCTGTTTCCCTCCCGCACACACCCATAAACAACTAAAAGATAGACAATGGGGGCAAGTCCATACAAGGAAGATTTGTGAGTACAACAATGCCCTTCGGTGCGATGCGGTGCGGGGGCAAGTCATGTTACGGACTCGCCTCCGCATGCGACGCCGCGACATGCAGCGTCGTCGCCTGCTACGGTTTGTTCCTGACTCGGCTTCGCTGGGATGGGGGACCCCCTTCCCCCCCGGCTCGGCCTCATGCTAACGTGGCAGTGCGCTCGTTTCATAGGCGCAGTGCGGTTATTCTGTCCCCCCCCCACACACGCGCCGACACACCCCAAAAGATAGATTATGGGGGCAAGTCCATACAAGGAAGATTTGTCAGTACAACTATGACCCTAGGTGAGGTGTGGGGGCAAGTCATGTTACGGACTCGCCTCCGCATGTGACGTCGTGGCATGCCGCATCGTCGCCTGCTACGGATCGTTCCTGGCTCGGCCTCGCCGGGATGGGGAGGGGGCCCCGACCCCCCTCCCACCGGCTCGGCCTCACGCTAACGCAGCAGTGCACTTGTTTGAGAGGCGTAGTGCGGTTATTCCGTTCCCCTCCCCCCACACGCACCCACACACCCCTAAGATACATAATGGGGGAAAGTCCATACAAGAAAGATGTGTCAGCACAACAATGCCCCTCGGTGCGGTGCGGTGCAGGGGCAAGTCATGTTACGGACTCGCCTCCACATGCGATGCCGCGGCACGCCGCGTCGTCGCCTGCTACAGCTTGTTCTTGGCTCGGCCTCGCTGGGATGGGGGAGGGGTGTCCTGACCCCACTCCCCCCGGCTCGGCCTCGCGCTAACGCGGCACTGCGCTCGTTTGACAGGCGCAATGCGGTTATTCTGCCCCCCCCCCCCACACGCACCCAAACACCCCTAAAGATAAATAATGGGGGAAAGTGCATACAAGGAAGATGTGTCAGTACAACTATGCCCCTTGGTGCGGTGCGGGGGCAAGTCATGTTACGGACTCGCATCCTCATGCGACGCCGGGGCATGCCGCGTCGTTGCCTGCTACGGCTCGTTCCTGGCTCGGCCTCGCCGGGGTGAGGGGGGTCCCTGCCCCCCTCCCCCCGGTTTGGCCTCGCGCTAACGCGGCAGTGCGCTTGTTTGACCGATGCAGTGCGGTTATTATGTTTCCCCCCACACGCCCCACACACCCCTAAATATAGATAATGGGGGCAAGTCCATACAAGGAAGATGTGTTAGTACAACTATGCCCGTCGGTGCGGTGCGGGTGCAAGTCATGTTACAGACTTTCCTCTGCATGCGACGTCGCGGCACGCCGCATCGTGGCCTGCTACGTCTCATTCCTAGCTCGGCCTTGCCGGGATGGGGGAGGGGGTCCTGACCGCCCGGCTCGGCCTCGTGCTAACGTGGTAGTGCGCTCGTTTGACAGGCGCGGTGCTGTTATTTTGTTCCCCCCCCCCACACGCACCCACACACCCTAAGATACATAATGGGGGCAAGTCCATACAAGAAAGATGTGTCAGCACAACAATGCCCCTCGGTGCGGTGCGGTGCGGGGGCAAGTCATGTTACGGACTCGCCTCCACATGCGATGTCGCGGCACGCCGTGTCGTCGCCTGCTACAGCTTGTTCTTGGCTCGGCCTCGCCGGGATGGGGGAGGGGTGTCCTGACCCCCCTCCCCCCGGCTCCGCCTCGCGCTAACGCGGCAGTGCGCTCGTTTGACAAGCGTAGTGTGATAACCCACAAGTATAGGGGATCGCAATAGTTTTCGATAAGAGTTTCGAACCCAACGAGGAGCTAAAGGAAGAACAAATAGTCCCTCAAGTTCTATCGACCACCGATACAACTCTACACACGCTTGACGTTTGGTTTACCTAGAACAAGTATGAAACTAGAAGTACTTTGTAGGTGTTGTTGGATAGGTTTGCAAGATAATAAAGATTACGTCAATAAAAAGTAGGGTCTGTTTAGATAAAGACACAACTAAATTAGTTTTAGTAAAGAGCTTGTTGTTACGAGAAAGTTATTTGTCCCTAGGCAATCGATAACTAGACCAGTAATCACTATTGCAATTTTATATGAGGGACAGGCATAAGCTAACATACTTTCTCTACTTGGATCATATGCACTTATGATTGGAACTCTACCAAGCATCCGCAACTACTAAAGATCATTAAGGTAAAACCCAACCATAGCATTAAAGTATCAAGTCCTCTTTATCCCATACGCAAACAACCTACTTACTCGGGTATGTGCTTCTGTCACTCACGCCACCCACAATAAGCAATTCATGAACATATTGCAAACCCTACAGAGGGAATCCCTCACACTTGCGCGACGCGGAGATCACCATAGGACAGCACCAATAATAAAACATGCAACTCAAACCAATCACAATCATCAAATAACCCATAGGACAAAACGGATCTACTCAAACATCATAGGATAGCCATACATCATTGGGAAATAATATATAGCGTTGAGCACCATATTTAAGTAGATATTACAGCGGGTAAGAGAGAGGTTACACCGCTGCATAGAGGGGGAAGAGTTGGTGATGATGGCGGTGAAGTTGTTGGTGAAGATTGCGGTGATGATGATGCCCACGGCAGCGTTCCGGCGCCACCAGAAGAGAAGGGGAGAGGGGGGCCCCTTCGTCTTCTTCTTCCTTGACCTCCTCCGTAGATGGGAGAAGGGTTTCCCCTCTGGTCCATGGCCTCCATGGTGTGGGAGGGGCGAGAGCCCCTCCGATATTGGATCTGTCTCTCTGTCTTTCTCTGTTTCTGTGTTCTCAGATTCTACCCTTTCACCATTTCTATATATTCCTAGAGATCTATAACTCCGATTGGGCTGAAATTTTAACACAATCTCTATCCGGATATTAGCTTTCTTGCGGCGAAAGAAGGGCACCAACCGCCTTACGGGGTGTCCACGAGGGTCAGGGGCGCGCCCCCTTCCTCGTGCCTCCCTCGCGCGTGGATTTTTCTTCCCAAAAATCATATATATTCCAAAAAAAATCTCCGTCAGTTTTTATCCCATTTGGACTCTCCAATGAAACAAAAAACATGCAACAAACAGGAACTCGCACTGGGCACTGGATCAATATGTTAGTCCCAAAAATAGTATAAAATTTGCCAAAAAGTATATGAAAGTTGTAGAATATTGGCATGGAACAATCAAAAATTATATGTACGACGGAGACGTATCAGCATCCCCAAGCTTAATTCCTGCTCATCCTCGAGTAGGTAAATGATAAAAAAGTTAATTTTTGATGTAGAATGTTACCTAGCATAATCTTGATCATGTATCTAATCATGGCATGAATATTAAGATACGAGTGATTCAAAGCAATAGTCTATCATTTGACATAAAAACAATAATACTTCAAGCCTATTAATAAAGCAATCATGTCTTTTCAAAATAACAAGGCCAAAGAAGGTTATCCCTACAAAATCATATAGTCTGTCTATGCTCCATCTTCACCACACAAAATATTCACATCATGCACAACCCCGATGACAAGCCAAGCAATTGTTTCATACTTTTGACGTTCTCAAACCTTTTCAACTTTCACGCAATACATGAGCGTGAGCCATGGACATGGCACTATAGGTGGAATAGAATGGTGGTTCTGGAGAAGACAAAAAGGAGAAGATAGTCTCACATCAACTAGGCATATCAACGGGCTATGGAGATGCCCATCAATAGATATCAATGTGAGTGAGTAGGGATTGCCATGCAACGGATGCACTAGAGCTATAAGTGTATGAAAGCTCAAACTAAAACTAAGTGGGTGTGCATCCAACTTGCTTGCTCATGAAGACCTCGGGTGTTTGAGGAAGCCCATCATCGGAATACACAAACCAAGTTCTATAATGAAAATTCCCACTAGTATAAGAAAGTGATAGCTCAAGAGACACTCTATTTGAAGAACATGGTGCTACTTTGAAGCACAAGTGTGGTAAAAGGATAGTAACATTGCCCCTTCTCTCTTTTTCTCTCATTTTTTTGGGCCTTCTCTTTTTTTGGCCTTTCTCTCTTTTTCCCTTTTTTATTTTTTCGTCCAGAGTATCATCCCGACTTGTGGGGGAATCATAGTCTCCATCATCGTTTCCTCACTTGGGCAATGCTCTAATAATGATGATCATCACACTTTTATTTACTTACAACTCAATATTACAACTCGATACTAGAACAAAGATATGACTCTATATGAATGCCTCTGGCGGTGTACCGGGATGTGCAATGATCTAGCGTAGCAATGACATCAAAAAACGCACAAGCCATGAAAACATCATGCTAGCTATCTTACGTTCATGCAAAGCAATATGACAATGAATGCTCAAGTCATGTATATGATGATGATGGAAGTTGCATGGCAATATATCTCGGAATAGCTATGGAAATGCCATGATAGGTAGGTATGGTGGCTGTTTTGAGGAAGGTATATGGTGGGTTTAAGGTGCCGGCGAAAGTTGCACAGTACTGGAGAGGCTAGCAATGATGGAAAGGTGAGAGTGCGTATAATCCATGGACTCAACATTAGTCATAAAGAATTGACATACTTATTGCAAAATTCTATTATCTATCGAAACAAAGTACTATGCGCATGCTCCTAGGGTGATAGATTGGTAGGAAAAGACCATCTCTCATCCCCGACCGCCACATATAAGGAAGTCAATCAATAAATAAATCATGCTCCGACTTCGTTACATAACGGTTCACCATACGTGCATGCTACGGGAATCACAAATATCAACACAAGTATTTCTACTAATCCATAACTACCCACTAGCATGACTCTAATATCACCATCTTTATATTGCAAAACTATTGCAAGGAATCAAACACATCATATTCAGTGATCTACAAGTTTTATGTAGGATTTTATGACTAACCATGTGAATGACATTTTCTTGTCATCTCTCTAAATAGATATAAGTGAAGCAAGAGAGTTTAATTCTTTCTACAAAATATATGCCCATTATCTAACAAATACAAGTGAAGCAAAATAGCATTCTATAAATGTAGGTTTTCTATGTAAAGAGAAACAGGCAATCCAAACTTCTAATGATATAAGTGAAGCACGTGAAGCATTCTATAAAGCCATACTCAAAGAATATAAGTGAAGTGCAATGAGCATTCTATAAATCAACGATGGACTATCTCATACCAACATGGTGCATAAAAGAAAAATGAAAACTAAATGCAAAAGACGCTCCAAGATTGCACATATCGCATGAACAAAACGAATCTGAAAACATACCGATACTTGTTGAAGAAAGAGGGGATGCCTTCCGGGGCATCCCCAAGCTTAGACGATTGAGTCTCCTTGAATATTTACTTGGGGTGCCTCGGGAATCCCCAAGCTTGAGCTCTTGCCTCTCTTCCTTCTTCTCACATCGAGACCTTCTTGATCATCGAACACTTCATCCACACAAAACTTCATCAGAAAACTCGGTAAGATGCGTTAGTATAATAAAGCAAATCACTACTCTATGTACTTTTGCAAATCAATTCATATTTTGTTTTGGCATTGTGTATACTGTAGTATAACTTTTTCATGGCTTAATCCACTGATATAAATCGATAGTTTCATCAAAACGAGCAAACTATGCATCAAAATAGAATCTGTCTAAAACAGAACAGTTTGTAATAATCTGGACATTCACCATACTTATGATACTTGAAAACTTCTGCCAACATTAGGAAAAATAAAACATTTGTATAGAAAGACAGTGCAAAAAGAATCAGAACCATTTGACGTTCCAGTAAAAAAAATGTAAAATCGCGCACTACAGCCAAAGTTTCTGTCCTGCACCGTGCAAACCAACAAGCAAAGTAAACATCCTAAAGGCAAACTTTGGCACCTTATTTTTATAATACAATGGAATTGTACAAGGGGATAATTATTTTTATTGAAAAGTTTCTATAATCAAGATTCACAAAGTTTCCGTGAGCATGAACAAAGTTCAAGGCTAGCTCCCACTTCGACACTGCTTGTCTCTCTCACTTTCACTTTCCTTTTTTGAAAAAGTTTTGGGTTCCCCTCTTTATTTTTGTTGTTTTTAAACTATCTGAAAGCACTCAACAGAAATAAATGACTCTCTAAAACTTCCGGGTTATCTCCCTGGCAGCGCTTCCTTTAAAGCCATTAAGCTAGGCATATAGTGCTCAAGTAATGAATCCACCCGGATACCAAGGTATATCAAAGCCAATTTTAATTAACAATGATTTGTAATTTAGTAGTGAGCACAAAGTAACATATATCATGCAACAACAAAGTCTATCTCTCTTCCTATGCATCGGCATGTCATAAAAGAAGAACTCATGCACACATAGTAAAGTCCAATGCATAGTATAAACAGTTTCATGCAATTTTATCATATTGGAAACATAGAGAGGTGGAGATATAGTTCCTCTCTCATAATAATTGCAAGTAGGAGTAGCAAGAACATGCATATTATATTCATCAAAATTATCATGTGTAATAGTAAAAGGCAACCCATCAATATAATCCTTAATAAGCACAAACTTCTCTAATATAGTTTAGTTTGGAGAATTCAAAAAGATAATAGGACTATCATGTGTGGGTGCAATAGCAACAATTTGATGTTTAACATAACGAACTATAGCAAGTTCATCTCCATAAGCATAATTCGTATTGGCATCTTGGCCGCAAGCATAGCAAGCATCATCAAAAAGGGATATTTCAAAAGAATCAATGGGATCATAGCAATTATCATAGCATTCATCCTTCGGTAAGCATGAAGGGAAATTAAACAATGTATGAGTTTAAGAGTTACTCTCATTAGAAGGTGGGCACGGGTGATCAATCCGCTCTTCCTCCATTTGTTCCTCGCTCTCCTCCTCATCTTTTTCATCCAATGAGCCCACAGTTTCATCAGTTTCTTTTCCATAGACTCCTGCAAAATATTAGTCTCTTCTTGGACAGCGGATACTTTCTCAATAAGTGCATCAATATAGGAATTGTATTCATAATTCTCATAGCAATATTTCAATATAGAAAAAAATTCATGCCTATAAACATCATCATCAAAAGCTTCATGCTTTTCAAGCAAAGATTCAATTTCATAAGCACCCTTAAAAGCAACAAATTCTTCTATTTGTTCGACATCATAATAGTCATATATACTTCTAGCATAAGAAGCCAAAGTTTCATTATCATTAAATTTGCATAAAAAGGGAAGGTGTGGAGCCTTCATCCTAGAGCAACAAGTATAATCATATCTCAAGCATAGTTGCCTAGCATACCACTTCAACATATAAATTTGATCCCATAATAGTTTCCCTTTTTGAGTAAAGCGATAATCCCTAAAGTATTCACGTTGATCCAATGTGTCTCCCATTACCAGATTGAATGGGGTTTTCTCTGGATTATCAAAGTAGTACATAATATATGTCACATAACGAGCATCGAGGGTTTTAGGAGGTTCCTCGTCTCCATGAGAAGCAAGTACACCTAATATTTTTGGTATTTCGTGTTCCGTATCCATAACTAAAGATAAAAGAAAAACTAAGAACAGCAAATAAAAATTGCTTACTAATAAAGAAAACAAGCACACACGAGAATATTCACCCCACACTATTGCTCCTCGGCAACGGCGCCAGAAAAAGGTCTTGATAACACACAAGTATAGGGGATCGCAAAAGTTTTCAATAAGTAAGAGTGTCGAACCCAACGAGGAGCTAAAGGCAGAACAAATAATCTCTCAAGTTCTATCGACCATCGATACAACTCTACGTATGCTTGACGTTCGCTTTACCTAGAACAAGTATGAAACTAGAATTACTTTGTAGGTGTTGTTGGATAGGTTTGCAAGATAATAAAGATTACATAAATAAAAAGTAGGGGCTGTTTAGATAAATACACAACTAAATTACTTTTAGTGAAGAGCTTGTTGTTGCGAGAAAGTTATTTGTCCCTAGGCAATCGATAACTAGACCGGTAATCACTATTGCAATTTTATATCAGGGAGAGGCATAAGCTAACATACTTTCTCTACTTGGATCATATGCACTTATGATTGGAATACTAGCAAGCATCCGCAAGTACTAAAGATCATTTAGGTAAGAACTTAACCATAGCATTAAAGTATCAAGTCCTCTTTATCCCATATGCAAACAACCTACTTACTCGGGTCTGTGCTTCTGTCACTCACGCCACCCACCATAAGAAAATCATGAACATATTGCAAACCCTATAGCGGGAATCCCTCACGCTTGCGCGACACAAAGAGCACCATTAGACAACACCAATAATAAAACATGCAACTCAAACCAATCACGATCATCAAATAACCCATAGGACAAAACGGATCTATTCAAACATCATAGGATAGCCATACATCACTAGGAAATAATATATAGCGTTGAGCACCATGTTTAAGTACAGATTACAGCGCGTAAGAGAGAGGTTACACCGCTGCATAGAGCGGGGAAGAGTTGGTGATGATGGCGGTGAAGTTGTTGGTGAATATTGCGGTGATGATGATGGCCACGACAGCGTTCCGGCGCCACCGGAAGAGAAGGGGAGAGGGGGGCACTTCGTCCTCCTCTTCCTTAACCTCCTCCCTAGACGGGAGAAGGGTTTCCCCTCTTTTCCTTGGCCTCCATGGCATGGGAGCGGCGAGAGCCCCTCCGAGATTGGATCTGTCTCTCTGTCTCTCTCTGTTTCTGCGTTTTCAGATTCTACCCTTTCACCGTTTCTTATATTCCCGGAGATTCGTAACTCCGATTGGGCTGAAATTTTAACACGATCTCTACCCGGATATTAGCTTTCTTGCGGAGAAAGAAGGGCACCAACCGCCTTAAGACGTGGCCACGAGGGTCAGGGGCGCGCCCCCCTGCCTCGTGCCTCCCTCGGGCACCGTCTCGCGTGGATTTTTCTTCCCAAAAATCATATATATTCCAAAAAAATCTTCATCAGTTTTTATCCCATTTGGACTCAGTTTGATATGGATATTCCACAAAACAAAAAACATGCAACAAACAGGAACTGGCACTGGGCACTGGATCAATATGTTAGTCCCAAGAATAGTATAAAAAGATCAATATGTTAGTCCCAAAAATAGTATAAAAAGTTGCCGAAAAGTATATGAAAGTTGTAGAATATTGGCATAGAACAATCAAAAATTATAGATACGATGGAGAAGTATCACAGTGCGGTTATTCTGTCCCCCCCCCCCCACACGCACCCACACACCCCTAAGATACATAATGGGGGCAAGTCCATACAAGGAAGATGTGTCAGTACAACATGCCCCTCAGTGCGGTGCGGTGCGGGGGCAAGTCATGTTACGGACTCGCCTCCGCATGCGACGCCGCGGAACGCCGCGTCGTCGCCTTCTACGGCTCGTTCCTGGCTCGGCCTTGCCAGGACGCGGGAGGGGAATCCTGAACCCCCTCTGCCTCAGCTCGGCCTCCCGCTAATGCGGCAGTGCGCTCATTTGATAGGCGCAGTGCGGTTATTTTGTCCCCTCCCCCACACGCACCCACACACCCCTATATATAGATAATGGAGGCAAGTGCAAACAAGCAAGATGTGTCATTACAACTATGCCCCTTGGTGCGGTGCAGGGGCAAGTCATGTTACGGACTCGCCTCCGCATGCGACGCCACGACACGCCGCGTCGTCGCCTGCTACGGCTCGTTCCTAGAACAAAACTCACAAGAACTAGAACAAAAAGAATCAGTCCAAGTTACCGGTGGAGTCAAGTACTAGATTCAAACAAACAAAAAAAGAAAACATTGACCGCCCAAGGACCGGCGTAGGCCCTGACGATGCTAGATACTAGAACTCGAACCCGTGGGCGAATCCCTAGTAATCCGCACAACACAGGGTGTGTCGTCGAGGGCCCACATGTCATGAGAGAGAGCGAGCGCCGTGTATAAGCGCTCAGGTAAGTATTCAGAGGAGTTCGACCAGTGAGCCAAGGCTGCGCTTATAAACAGGTCTAGAGCCCCCTCGACTATTGAGGTAGGACTAAACCCAGAGCGCACACGCACACCACGCTGCACAGCCGCGTGGATGAGCTATCTGGGCCGAAAACAACGACTCAGGCGGATGGCCCAGCATAGTAGTTCGCCTCATTACAAAATTCCAGCCGATCACACACGACAAAATAAAAAAACAAATGCAGATAATTATGAAAAAACCTCACAAGAAATCAGTTCAAAAACAAATAATGTAAAAAATTCAAACACATGTTAATGGTAAGAACTAAAAAATATTTTTTTTGGAAAATTAAACGTGGAAGATTGTAATAAAAAATTTGGAAACAAATATATAAAAAGTTCAACTACTAAAATTCATAAGGTTCAAGTAAAAAAATAGTACTGTGCAGCAAAGATTAAATTCTTTTAAATTTAAAAAATACTAGAACTATCATTATTCAACTGTAAAAAGAAAAATTGTGCTCCAGAAATTCATGCAAAAAGTAAGAAAAAATGCGATACAACAAACTAATTTGATTGGTAATTGACAACCTAAATAGTTCAGTACTATCATTAACAGCATGTAAGTTCAGCAAACTCAAAACCCAAAAGCGGTCCTACAAACGTCATCAGCATATACTTCCGTCTACGAGCTATGTACATGAAAATATCCCAGTCAAAACAAAGGATGCCCATCAGTTCAACTATAAATTGTTCTAGTTCAAATATAAAAGAATATATAAAAAACAGTGATACTTGAGCAAAACAAAAGGAAATAATTACATAAATTGTTCCAAACCATCTGATAATACCATAGAATTCAACCGTCTCACATGCAAATGTTTTAAAGAAAAAAAATACTTCAACACAATCAAACACACACAAATCTCACAACCGGCGTCATTTGCCACATTTAAACCTACAACAGATAAATTCTGAACGTCAAAGAGTCATCTTCCATGCAGAACATAACCATAACCACATCACCATCCTTAAATCCACACTCTACCACAAACTCGTTCCACCTAGTAGTTAGGTTGATGCAACCATCAAAGTCGATGTGGTAGGAAACTTCCATAACTGATACCCGTTTTTGTCTGAAGTGTCCATCGTCAGGATCCCGGAACTAGGAGCAATAGTCCTGATCCTGGGTGACATTTTTTGCAAATGGGCATGGGAGTAGAAAACAAAGTGAACACCTGACATAACTGAATTTTTACACAGATCTAGGAACGGTTGCATAATGAACTCAAAAAGGAAAAACCTGAACCAAAACAAAAATACCTAACTAACTAGTCATATGAACTGACTAAACTGAAGACATATACTTATCAATACACCTACAGTACAAACATCTGACAAAAAAACAGATTGATGATTATACAAAAATGGATAAAATACTATTAAGTAATGAACAAATACACACAGAATCCCTACTATTAAATTCTGACAAAACAAAATAAAAATTATAGACAAACTATTGATAAAACTAAACTACTGATTCAGTCCATGGGATTCAAAATGATACCTACAAAAAAGAAGAAAACAAAACGAATAGAAACACATACCCATGTTTCCTTCAAGTCCCAGCCATCGGGCGACAAACATAGGGTGCATGAAAACCATGGTTGTTGTACAGCAGACAAGAAAGTTGGCCATGGCACTGAGTCTGGGTGAGCTCCAAACCAGATTCGTACAAATAGCCGTCAGCTATGTGTGCCATCTTTGCCAGGCATCCGCATGAACAATCCTCCATGGAAAACACAGGAACAGGGAAGAAAACGACAGAAAGAAGAGGGAGGAACCTAGATCTGATTCTGGAAGAAGGAAGAAAAAGGATGGGGAGACTGAGCCACACACCACACATAGATGGATAGAATTTATAGACAGGGAGACTCGCAGATTATAAAAATCATAAATAGGCAGGTGGGCAGCTAGCTGGTAGAAAATAATTATTATACAAGCCATGCAACATTTAACCGCAAATTAGTTCAACTTCACATAAACCCGTAGTTCAAAAACTGCACATGACAAACATATGCAGATAAAACAACACATTCAGAGGTAGACAGTTGAACTCATTTATTCATTCAAACATCTTCTCCCTCACAAAACAAATCTTAAAAGATAATATTCACTACTTCAGTCATAACGACCAAAGAAACGACGCCATTTAGCCCTGGTGGATGGATGTGGAGCCGTGGATGCTCTCGCCCTAGCCCAACTGATGATCTGAACATGGTTCCTTCCCCTGCCATCTGGGAAAAGAAGCTCCAGTTCATTGGAGTTGCAAGTATCCATCACCTCGCACACAAGGCGTCTATTGAACTCTGCCTCCACTTCCTCCTCGGCAGCATGTCGTGCCATTTGTCTACACCTGTGCCCCCTCCTCTGCTCCGCTGCTGCAGCCCACACATCAACGGCTTCCCCCTCCTCCTCTATGACCTCTCCCAGCTCAGGATCCATCTCGCTTTTCTTTGGTTGTAGCTGGTAGAACGAAAGTGACAGAGGGCTCGGGCTTTATACTCAAAGTGCAGAGGTATCGGTAGGCAGCCAGTAGAAAATACTTGCTCCGATGTCAACGCACAGTAAGACAACTTTGACATGGAGCAGTCCAACTACACATACGGCAGCAATTCAAACAACACTGAAAAACACGCAACTTAATTACACAGTTTGACTAGATTACAAGAAATCGCAGGCTACAGTCAGCCGTCATACACCACCTCCGCCAACAACATAATAACATGGGAATCCTGGGTAGAAACAACTCAAAGAAGCAAAATTGACAACGCAAATATTTTCATACAATCCTCATATCTCTCCCTGCAACGCCAATTCTAAAGTAAAACAACAGAAAAAGAAGAACACATTTGCATGGCGGGCGAGGAAAACGACCAAGAGCACCAAAACTTGTAATCAGAAATTACATATGAAATTAATCTCCAAAAACTCTAACATACCGATAATTCTCAAATCCAAAACAACAAACCGGACGTAAAATGAGGCCTACGAACACCACGGTAAATACCAACGCCAAAACACGTCCGCCGCCAAATGCCCACGCCGTCACCTCCGGTGACTCCAGATTGCAAAACACGATCAGGTGAGCGCGCGCACGTGCGGAACCCCTTACATGTCTCCTATGGCAACGAATGGCCCGCAGCACCGCGCCGGAGAACACCCGGAAGCTCCATGTTGCATCCCCTGTTCCCGCCGTCATACACTTAGGAAGATCAGTTCAAGTAGAAAACCACGTCAATCCAACCTGCAAACTACATCAATTCAAGTAGGGTAACGAAATAATATTCTATTACGCGAAACAGAATAGCCCAGATGTGTGTATATATATATATATGTTATTCTTCTATAGACACAGCAAATCACATGGCTTATTAGCAGCAATCATCAATGTTATTATTGGTCTTCGCACATATTTCGGATTTGGGACCTGTTTGCCGCGTATCACACACATCTTGTTCAGTTGAACCGTTTCCATTGTGTTGCCTAATCACACATAGTTCATCCTAGTGAACTGTATGCCATATACTGCACACACCCTCATCTGGCTGCTCGTTTCTGTTGTTCTTCATCATCGCAAATATTTCTTCTGGATTAAGCGTTTTCCACTCATCGCACACGTAACTCCAATATGAACCGTGTTTGATGTCGCCGCCATCACAAATGTTTTGCATCTTTTTTGACAGTTTTATTACATCACCATTTGTCATTGATGCATCCCACACAGTTTTGTTGAAGGGTCTCTAATTCGACTCTCGCGTTTGGACCATCCTGCAGTAGTGAGAGTTAGGTACGATAGCACTATTGGCTATCTAATGAGTTTATAATGACTGATTTGCCACTATGGTAACCCCTTATCCTATAAAATGATGGCCATGGGGACCTAAAATAGGATTCGAACCCTTGTACACTCTTACGCGCATAGCTGCTCTCCCCATGGCGACCTTGCCTGGCTTAAGCATTGCGAGTTTGTCACGGGCCTCCATCCAATCCACCAAAGCAGGAGTAGGGTTTTACGCTTCGGAGAGGTCTGAACCTAGGTAAAAACTACCCGCGTCACCATCGTTGCATTGCTCTATGGTCTCCACTCTTTGTGCAACGTGACATTCCCCTTTGGCGAAGCACTAGGGGCCAATGGCCCCATAGATGATCGTGTTCTGCCACGATAGACGCTAGCCTAAAGTTGCAAAGACCTTCAACATAAATCACTAATGGAATCTGGATCTTTGCCGTCAGCCAGCTGACGACAAAGGAGGTTTTTGCCATAAGCTTACCCGAAACAAATGGCAAAGAAAGAGCTGACGGCAAAGATCATGTTTGCCGTCAGCAAGCTCTTTGCCGGCCACTAGCGGACAACATATAAGCATTGTCGTCTGCTAGTAGACAACAAAGAGGGAGGGTGGCCCACTAACGAGTACCACCTAACGGCCACTTTCTATGCCGTCTGCTAGTAGGCGGCAAAGGTTCTTTGTCGTCCACTAGCAGACGGCAAAGAGAACGGTAGCTAACGACTACGTTCTGCCCACCCCACCTCCCACTCTCCATCTCCGTTTCTCTCTCACTCCACTGTGCCGACCCCGACCATAACGACCATCGCCGCTCCCAACCCCCACCGCCCTCGAAAAGGTGCAGGAGAAGAAAATAAGAAGAAGAAGAGCAGGAGGAGGAGAAGAAGATCACCGGTCCCCGACACCACCGACACCCGACCCCTGACACGACACCCCAAGACCGCCTCAACACCCTGACACGACACCCCCAAAACCCGACATGACACCCTGACCCAGCCTCGACACCACGACACCGCGACCCCGACACAGCAGCCCGACCCCGGCAGTGCACCCCCGGACCCCGACACAGCACCCCGACAAGACACCACAAACACCCCAACCCCAACACGACATCCCGAGACCGCCTCCACACCCCGACATGAAACCATCGACACCCCGACCCCTGGCACGACACCCCGACCCCCCGACACGACACCCCGACCCTACCTCGACACCTCGACACAACACCCCGACCCCGCCTCTACACCCTGACACCGCGACCCCTACATAGCACCCCGACCCCGACACGGCACCCCCCGACCCCGACACAGCACCCCAATACGACACCCCCGACACCCGACCCCCGACACATGTATTATTATTATGTACATATATATATATATATATTATTAATTAGTTCATGTTATTAGGTATTCAATTTTTTATTATGTTTATCTTGTACTAATTTCTTTACTATTTGTGGGTCGAGAGCGCTCCGAGCCTCCTTCCTCGGCGCATGCTAGGAGGGGTGCTGTTATTCAACCCCAGCACCTTTGGAGAGCGCTGGTAGACAACATGCAGACACCGGAGGTCACTTCTTCTTCGGCTAGGAGAGGTCGGGGGAGGACGAAGAGGGGTCCAGCTAGAAGTGGACGTGGCGACGGGAGAGGTAGGAAGGCTGTTGCGCCTTACTCGCCGCCAGCCCCAGATGATTCTACGAACCACCGGAGTGCTCCGTCTCAGGTGGATTGACCTGTCTCGGACTCCGGTCCATGAGCCTTGGGTCGCCGAGCCTTCGTCCCATGAGACTCGAGCCCCAGAGTCTTCGTCCCACGAGCCTCCGGTCCCAGAGTCATCGTCCCACGTGACTCTGGAGACTAGTGGCCATGCTGATGGCAAGGAGACCTAGTCTACCGATAGTTTTAGCGAGGGTGAGCTAATTGAGCGGGGTGGTATGTAGCTCCCGGTCGTGCTGGCGATCCACGAATAGAGGTGGTTGATTGAGCCTAACAGGGATAAGTAAGTGCATTTACTCTTTTTTAACTTTTGTCCTTCATGTTTGTTCAAATTAATATCTAATGTGTTGGCCTTGTCATACTCCAGGGTTTGGAAATATGGCAGTGGTGTCCGCAAGCCCAACCAGGTCCTTGGTGTGCTTTGCCGGCACCATTTCCTGGGGTGTGTCCCGTTGCCCGGTGAGGGTCAGGTTCCACAGGTAGCAATGAGCTGGGAGCTGTACATGGCTGCCCCGGCCCCGCCGGAGGAGAGGGTCGATGGTGTCTTGTGCGAAACAGTGGCCGACATTGTGAGGCGCCAGTTGTGGGTAATTTCTACTTTATAGAATTAAAAATCAACAGTACCGAGTTGTAACGCCCTCGATGCGGCTATATCTCCCACGTGTCGAAGCACGACTTAGAGGCATAACCGCATTGAAAGCAATGTCGCAAGTGAGGTAATCTTCACACAACCCATGTAATACATAAGGGAAAGAGATACATAGTTGGCTTACAATCGCCACTTCACACAATTGCATGAATAAAGCATTACATCATCCAAATACAAACACGGTCCGACTACGGAACCAAAATAAAAGAAGACTACCCCAGATGCTACACAGATCCCCGATCGTCCCGACTGGGCTCCACTACTAATCAACTGAAACGAAACAACAAAACAAACACGATCTTCATCGAGCTCCTCCTTGAGCTTGGTTGCATCACCTGCATGGTCTCATCGGCACCTGCAAGCTGGTTTTGGAAGTATCTATGAGTCACGGGGACTCAGCAATCTCACACCCTCGCGATCAAGACTATTTAAGCTTATAGGTAAGGCAAAGGTATGAGGTGGAGCTGCAGCAAGCGACTAGCATATATGGTGGCTAACATACGCAAATGAGAGCGAGAAGAGAAGGCAAAGCACGTTCAAGAAAGTATGATCAAGAAGTGATCCTAAACAACCTACGTCAAGCATAACTCCAACAGTTTGTTCACTTCCCGGACCCTGCCGAGAAGAGACCATCACGGTAACACACGTGGCTGGTGCATTTTAATTAAGGTCAACTTCAGGTTTTCTACAACGGAACATTAACAAATTCCCATCTGCCCGTAACCGCGGGCACGGCTTTCGAAAGTTCAAATCCCTGCAGGGGTGTCCCAACTTAGCCCATCACAAGCTCTCACGGTCAACGAAGGATATTCCTTCTAGCGGGAAGACCCGATCAGACTCAGAATCCCGGTTATAAGACATTTCGACAGTGGTAAAACAAGACCAGCAAAGCCACCCAGATGTGCCAACAAATCCCGATAGGAGCTGCACATATCTCGTTCTCAGGGCACACCGGATGAGCAAGACGTCGGGTAAGCCAGACCAGAGTTGCCCCGGGTAGCCTCGGACATCGCTCAGTTGGACCAACACTTAGAGAAGCACTGGCCCGGTGGGGTTAAAATAAAGATGACCCTTGAGCCGGCCGACTCAAGGGAAAAAAGGCTAGGTGGCAAATGGTAAAACCAATGTTGGGCCTTGCTGGAGGAGTTTTATTCAAGGCGAACTGTCAAGGGGTTCCCATTATAACCCAACCGCGTAAGGAACGCAAAATCCGGGAACATAACGCCGATATGACGGAAACTAGGGCGGCAAGAGTGGAACAAAACACCAGGCATAAGGCCGAGCCTTCCACCCTTTACCAAGTATATAGATGCATTAATTAAATAAGAGATATTGTGATATCCCAACAAAATATCCATGTTCCAACATGGAACAAACTCCAATCTTCACCTGCAACTAACAACGCTATAAGAGGGGCTGAGCAAAGCGGTAACATAGCCAAACAACGGTTTTCTAGGACAAGGTGGGTTAGAGGCTTGGTTCAACAATATGGGAGGCGTGATAAGCAAGTGGTAGGTATCGCAGCATAGGCATAGCAAAAGAGCGAGCAACTAGCAAGCAAAGATAGAAGTGATTTCGAGGGTATGATCATCTTGCCTGAAATCCCGCAAGGAAGAAGAACGAGTCCATGAAGAAGACAAACGGACATAGTCGAATGAATCCTCACAAACGCGACGTTATCGGTACTAACCCGAAGAAGCAACACCGGAAAGAAGCAAACAACATAGTAAACAACCATCACATAAAACATGGCATGATGCCCAACCAAGTATGATGCATGTCTGGTTTAATGAGGCATGGCATGGCAAAGTGCACAAGCAATCCTACAAATTAAGTGCAGCTCAATATGCAACGAGTTGCATATTGACGAAACACCACATTCAAGTTATTTAGTTCAATCTCGTTTATGTACCCAACAATATTAAATGTTGTTAAGCATGTCAAGAGGTGAAACATAAAGGAATTATCTATCTAAACAATTTAAATGGGGCCGGATATAGCAAATAACAAATCCGGTAAATCCCCACATGCATTTAGCAAATTTTAATGCAACAACAATTTTAAACATTTTAATTGTTGTTATCATGATGCGGATGACATGAACAAGATTATGCAATTTTTATTAAAAGTTGACGAGAGAATTATGAAGCATTTGTCACCGTGGTAGAAAGGAAAGGGGTGCCACGGCAACGATAACGAAAACGGTGCACCACGGCAGCGTTCCGGTTCCGGTAACTCGATTGAGATACCGATGGAAAGGAGAAGTCTGTGGAGGCGTGCAAAAGATGGTGGGGCACTCCCGGATACCGGGTGTCCCATGAGTCAATGATAATAAGGCAAAAGAGGGGCAATGTGCATCGACAATTCAAGCACGGAGCAAGCACAAGCATCTCATACATCACACATGCATTAGTTCACGAGCGGTTGTCTCGGCGGTTATACCTTTTGGAGCGTGCATTATCAGAACAGATCAAGTTCGAAGTGGAGAAGGGGAAGTAGACATTCTCGGGACCTTCGTAATGGAAGTAGTCGTTCTCTCGTGCTCTAGGGTCGACGGTAGAGGTTCTCGCGATCTCGGCGACGGTAGTGGTACATGTTTATCGGTAGTCGACCATGACGGTCCGGAGAGGGTACTTGGCAACATGCACGTCGTCGGTAGTTGTACACAATATTTGTCGAACTTTCGGGTTCGAGGTCTCCGGACGTAGTGGTACATGTTCGTTTTTCGGAGAGGTACACATCGGTGGTAGTCGTTCGGGCGGAGAGCGTCGTCGAACTTGGTGGTCCTCGTAGAACTAGTACTTGGCGTTAGTGATACACGTTCCGAAAACAGTTCACAATGATGGTAGCAGAAACTTGGTGATCCGAAGGGGTACTTGACGAATAACGGCCGTCGTGGTACTTGGTGAAATCCTCGGAGATGGTCTTGACGCATGAAAGGTCTTCGGTGCCACGGTACTTGTCAGAGCATCATGCAGACGTTCTTTCGAAGAGGAACTTGTCGCGTCCCAAAAATGAGCAAGACAAAAACCCTCGTTCAACGAAGCTCGACTTGACGAAACCCACAAGTAGGAGTTGGCGCGGGCGTGACGATGCAAAGGAAGCGTGTGGCGGATGCTGCTGTTCATCTGCTTCGAGCAGAGGCGAGGCCATGGTGGATGCAGACGATGATGCAGCAGCAGGCTTGACACAGGGGAGCAGCAGAGGGACTCCGGTGAACTTGCCGGGTCCAGGCGAGGTCGCCGGTAGCAGGTGCTATGACATGGCCGGGCTTTGGCTGTCGACAACACCGGTGGCCTGCGCGGTCGGCAAAGGAGGCCGGACGAGCTGCCGGAGAGCATCTGCAGGGGAGGCAGAGGAGCGGCACTCCGGCGATGAGCTGTAGCAGCAGAGCTTCGAGCTCAGCCGGCAGCAACCATGGAGGACGGTGGCGCTGAGGCGGGTTAGCAGAGGACGGTCGTGGTGGCGGCTTGGCGCTGAGGAAGGAGGCGCGTGGGAGACATGAGGCAGGAGAGGGGCGCGATGGGGCCGGCCTGGAAGTTGTAGCGAGGTGCGGTGCTACTGGGTGAGGGAGAGGACGAGGAGAGGCTGAGGGTCGAGCGCGGGGGAGTGAAGTGGATCGGGGGAAAGGGACGAAGGGAGAGGCGGCGGTGGATGAGGATGAGAGGGAGATGAGGATCGGGTGGTTGAGGCTAGGGTTAGCTGTAAGTGGGCTAGCATGGGAGGCCTTGGGCCGGCCGGCCTGAGGCTGCAGCTGGGCTTAAATGGATCTCCCCCTCCGTTCTCTACCAACTTTCTTTAACAAATTCTCCAAGGAGAAAAAAATAGCAAGTAAAGCCCAGGGAGATAGGAGAGGAGTATTTTGGATCATCTGATCAAAATTGGATGGTCAGAGATGAACGGGTTAGGGAGTCCAAACAAGGAAACGGTGATGTTTTGTAGATGTTTGGGGATGATCCGGACCCAACGGTGATGACTGTCCGGGTCGGGTCTGGGGCGGCTTCTCAGATACGCGCGTGAGGAGGGCCGCATGCTGATGGGAGAGGTTAGGATGGGCTTGGCAGTGAGATGTAGTGCAGAAGGCAATGGACTGAGAAGAGAGAAGAGAGAGACCCGGCGACTATTTCCGGAGACCGAAAACGTCCGACGTGTGCCCGGCTATAATGCCGCTATAGTTTAACGGTTGGGCTATCAGACGAACTCCGAATGCGATGAAACTTGACAGGCGGTCTATCTACACTATAATAAGACCACACGCCAACTTTCATCCCATTCCGAGAACATTTTCCGGCCACTTATAAAATAATATTTCAGACATGCCGCGGGCGCGTGCAAGTGTGTCTGGGCTCAGAACGGACAACGGGAGAGGACGAGGAGACTGGGACGGATGCAAGTTTTGAAAACATGATGATGCAATGCGGATGATGACATGATAAGATGCAACACGCAAGCAGATGACATGACAACGACATCGAATAACTAGAAGACACCTGGCGCAACGGTCTCGGGCCGTTACACGAGTGATTGTACTAATCAGTGTTGTCTTGTTCGATTGCAGACCTTCTACATGTGTACTGAGGAACACGAGGAGGAGGCGGCTAGGGTTCTCGTAGCCGAGTGCAAGCGCCTACTTCAGAACTTACGTCATGCGGCAAGAGTGTAGGCTGTTCGAGACTACTACGCCTCGACTAACATTAGGAGGTCCAAGAAGAAGTGTCGCGACAAGTATTTGAGTAAGGAGAAGGACATGAAGGTAATTACCTATTCTTAAGGCCTTGTAATTAGTTTCCTTGATTTCATTCATAGGCGTGGAGCTGATATTTCTCTTTGCCTAACATAGGTGCCCCCGAGATGGTGTGCGGGTAGGATGGATTGTTGGGAGGCGTTGGTGGACGAGTGGTGCTCTCCCCAAGGGCTAGCCAACCACAACAAAGCCAGGGATAAGCGTGCCCAAATGCAAGGTGTGCCACACCATCAAGGGAGCTCTAACCTGTTTGAGTACGGGGATCACTGGGTATGTGGTTTGATCCCTTAACGATTCATGCAATTTCGTTCTTCATGCTAGCTTGAGGCTAACTAATATGTTGTTCCTCTCTTTTAGGTGCGACACAACAAGAAGAACGTGCCACAGCTGTACGACCTCTATGCCATGGCCCATACTGCCCCGTTCAAGAAGGCCAAGGCATTCTCTAAGTCCGACCTCGATCATCCAGAGAGCTTCACCAACATCTCCTCCCACAACAAGCTGGTGAGGTACAAAGCCTTTGGGAAGGCGACGAAAGGGGAGGACTTCAACCCGAGCCAGAGTGCTTTCAATCTAGAGCTCTTCATGCTTTCTGGTGATGGGAAGAAGCATGGCTCGGTAGCCATTGGGGATGGACTGATACGTTGTCCTAGGACTCTCTCAGAGATAAAGAAATGCCAGACAAGCTTTGTTCCTAAGATAGGGCCTCGACCACGGCCAATGGAGCTCGCCATCGAGGCTAGGTCCCAGGAGCTTCTAGCGGAGGCAAACAGGTAGGCGGCGCAGAGGGAGAGGGAATTCGAGGAGAGGACGACCAGTCTAGTAGAGGCGGAGAGGAACCAGAACGACGCGTCTCACCGGGCCCTATACGACCTCCTCGTGGTACGTTTCTCCTGCATATTAGCCTAATCATGCATGTAATTTTCGTTCCATTCCTAACTAATATGACTAACTCGTGAAAACAAAATGTGCAGTCCGTGTGCGAGAAAAACGGTCAGACCCCTCTATCGATGCCCCGGATTGGTATATCGGACACGGTGTGTTTCATTCAAATGCTCATTAGTTACTAGTATTCACATTTCAGTTGCATCATGCTAACAAGACATTGCAAATGATCTTTGGTGCAGCATGCCTCCCGACAAGCATCGACCGATCCTTCTCCGTCTCGCACTGGCGCAACCCCGACCAGTCCTTCTCTGTCTGGCACTGGCGCAAACCCAACCGGTCCTTCACCTCCATGATGATGGTAAGTTTTCTCTAGTGTTTTGCTTACCAAATGACCTAGACTTAGCTTTATTTCCTCCAAAATGCTTACCATAATGACCTAGACTTAGCTAATCTTCCTCCAAAATGACATAATTATCTTACTTAGCTCCAAAATGATCTATACTTAGCTTTGTTTCCTCCGGAATGACCTAAGTTAGCTCTATATGCTTAGTTACCTAGGTTTGGTTAATAATGACATACACTTAGCTTCAATATTTAAAAATGGCATAATTAGCTTACTTAGGTTTGAAATGGCATAACAATCTTGGTAACATGAATCATATATGTCATATAGTTAGCTTATTTTCCTCGAAAATGACATAATAAGCCTAATTAGCTCCAAAATGATCAATTTTACCTGAGTTAACTTCAAAATGACCTACATTAGCTCTAAAATGCTAAATTAGCTCTAATATGCTTATTTACCTGGGTTAGCTCAATAAAGACCTATAATTAGCTTACTTATGTCAAAACTGGCATAATATGCTTAGTTAACTAAAAAATGGCATAATTAGCTAGGTTAGCTCCAAAATGACCAAGTTTCCCTAGGTTAGCTCCAATATGATCCATTTTACCTAGGTTAGCTCCAAAATGATATATTTACCTAGCTTAGCTCTAAAATGACATACACACTTAGCATTTTTACCTAGCTTAGCTAAAAAATGGCATTGTTCCTACCTTAGTTAGAAGAAGAAGAAGATAGAGAAGAGAACATGAGAAAAAGGAAGAGAAGATAAATTCTTCTTCTTGTTGTTGTTCTTTTTCTTCTTTTTCCCCTAGCAAGTCTTCTTCCTTAGTTAAAATAAGAAGATAAAGAAGAGGAGATGAGAAAAGGAAAGAGAAGATAAATTCTTCTTCTTTATCTTCTTATTTTTCTTCTTTTTCTTCTAGCTAGTCTTCTTCCTTAGTTATAAGAAGAAGAAGATAAAAAAGAGGAGAGGAGAAAAGGAAAGAGAAGATAAATTCTTCTTCTTTTTCTTCTTTTTCTTCTAGCCAGTCTTCTTCTTCTTCTTCTTCTAACTTTCATCTTTCCTAATTTGCAGATTTGTTTTAGATGAGGAAGCTTGCATTGATGGAGTGTACTCTTCTCCTTGTCCTTCCTTTTGGATATGTTGATATGTTGGATATAACAAACTTGTTTTGGATATATATGTATGGATATGTTGTTGGAAACCATTGTATATGTTGTTGGAAACTTGTATGTTGGATATGTTTAGTGGAAACTTATTGTTGGCATGCTTGTTGAAATTATTTCTATCAAATTGAATGTGTTTAAGAAAAAATAGGGGCCACGTGGCAGCTACCTGTGTAACCTGGGGGCAATGGCTGGCCTATATGGTTGTTTTGCCGTCTACTGGCAGACAGCAAAGACATTTGCATCTTTGTCGTCTGCCAGCAGGCGGCATAGCATGCCATGTGGCAACTACCTGGGCTAGCCTATATGGGCACTTTGCCGTCCGCTGGTAGACGACAAAGATGCAAAGGTCTTTGCCGTCTGTCAGCGTACGGCAAAGCATGCCGTTAACCCCCTAACGGACCTAACCTGCCACGTGAGCCATCCAGAGTACGGCAAAGACCATTTCATCTTTGCCATCCGCCAGCAGACGGCAAAGAACCCTTTGTCGTAGCTTATTCAGCCGGACCTGTTGCCGTCTGCTGGCGGAAGACAAAGGCCTATGCCTCCGCCGGGCATGCCTTTGCCGTTAGCCATGGCATACCGCAAAGTGCCTGATTGTTGTATTGAATGAAGGCTCAATATTCGCCTTCCGCTTTAGTAGTTTTCCAGATGAGATTCATCTGTCTATGTACCGTCTATGATGCTAATTTTGAAAGGTTATAGATGTTGCATGTGCAACCTGGTGCTGGTGCAGTTGTGTAATGGGGTAGCTGAGTGTTGTGGCTATATGATGTTGTACTCTGATGTATTTCAATTATGAAATCCGGATTTCTTAATACGAAAATAAAATATATTGTGTGCTTAATATGAAATGTCAATTTGAGTAATAAATGGATTATTTATAATAGGACAATTATCCTGCTAATTGATTTTTCTATTGCAAACGGCTATTCAGAAAACACCGCTGGCGATGACCTCAGGAATATACACATCAATCAACCCTAATGTCACCTAGAAACTATGTGTGTTGCCTGAGGTCATCGCCCATGGTGTTTTCCCAATAACAGTTTCAATAGAAAAACCCAATTAGCAGGCTAATTGGCCATTTGCAGGCTAATTGGCCTATTATTAATAATCCATTTATTAACCTAATTGACATTACATATTAAGCACACAATATATTTCATTTCCATATTAAGGAAGCATGATTTCATAATTGAAATACATCAGAGTACAACATCATATAGATTTAGCACTCAGCTACTCCATTACACAATTGCACTAGCACCAAGTTTCACATGCAACATCTAGGACCTTTCGAAATTAGCATCATAGACGGTACATCGACAGATGAATCTCATCTGAAAAACTGCTGAAGCGAAGGTGAATATTAAGCCTTCGTTGATGTTGAAGGTCTTTTCCACTTTAGGCTAATTCCTGTGAATGATTGACCGTCCGTCCTTCGTCCCCTTCACGAACTCTTCAATATTGAATCATGTGTGTTTTATGAAAACCTACCTCGCCTCATTACCATAGAGGTGGTTTGAGAAGTAATCATCAGTGTACTTCTTTGCAAAGGCCTGAAAACAAGGGTGTGCATTAATATCTTATATATATTGGAAATGAGGCAAAGGAATAAAAAAAGACAAGGTATAATAGTTAGTACCATCTTGTAGTGAACTAATGCCTTCGTCATTGTGCAGACAAAGACCTTATTGTTTTTTGTCGCTAATTTATTTATCCTAACAATCTTTTGGAGTTTCTTGACTTGACTGATATTCATGGACAACTCATTTCCCCATATGGAAAAAGGTCAAACAGTGGGTCAAAACCTCTGATAGCAGGACCTACATGTGCAAGACCAAATTGTTAAAAACCTAAATATTAGAATGGTTCCTGCAATTGCGCAATAATGTGCTATTTAGACAAAGGACCATGCATGTGCTTACCTCGATTGTAAACCTTGGTGATTTCCATTGTTTCCCCGCAACACATATAAGGTAGTTAGTCATCAGGTTAAGTGAGGGTTCGCGTGCTATCAGTAAAATATGTTGATGAAAAATAAGCACATTGCAGATTCATCAGATTAATTCAAGCCACAGGGAAAACCCATTTATCCAAACCAAGCATGGTTAAAAACTAGGAAATATAGCAATTATATATGTATCTCATGTATTAAGTGCAACCAAATTTGATTTATTCCTCACATGCACAACAATACAAAATTCTACGCATGACAATTGGACATCGCATTGTAGAATTGAACCAAGCAGCTAACTAAACAAGACAACAAATGAACCAAACATTAACTAAGCACCACATTGCACAATATAACATACTCCTAATAGAACATAAGTCAGTTAACCAAATCAAGCATGCTTAACAACTTGGAAATATAGCAATTGTATTTGTTTGTCACATATTTAGTATAGCCAAATTCAATTTATTTCTCACATGGTATACAATAACAGAATGCACCCAAAACAATTGAAGATCACATTGCAGAATTGAACCAAACAGTTAACTAAACACCACAACAAATGAACCAAACATTAACTGAGCACCACATTGCACAAATATAACATACTCCTAATAGAAGATCATACAGTTAACCAAACCAAGCATGCTTAATAACTAGGAAATATAGCAATTGTATTTATTTCTCATGTATTTACTACAGCCAAATTTGATTTATTTCTCACGGGGTATACAATAACAGAATGCACCCACAACAATTGAACATCGGATTGCAGAATTGAACCAAACAGTTAACTAAACACCACAACAAATGAACCAAATGTTAACTTAGCACCACATTGCACAATGTATGACATACTAGAAGATTAGACAGTTAACCGAACCAACCATGCTTGAAAACTTGGAAATATTGCAATTGTATTTGTTTCTCATGTATTTTGTAAAGATAAATTCGATTTATTTCTCACATGGAAGACAATACTAAATTGTAGCCTGAAGAGTTCAACATCACATTTGCAGAATTGAACCAAACAATTAACTGAAGACGACAACTAGTTAACCAAACAGTTAATAAGTGAGCACCACATTGCATGACATATAAAACATATACACTAGAGCAACAGATTCCCTGGTAAAATTGGATAGCACAATTCACTAGAATTTGTTAAGGAGAAGCAGGAGCAGCACACGCAACGGGTAAACCGAGCATGCTTAACCGGCGTAGCTAGCAAAACTGAACATGTGTCCTCATAGTGAGCTAATAATACAAGCTACTCCGCATCGTCGG
Organism: Triticum aestivum; assembly: GCF_018294505.1. NCBI lineage: Eukaryota > Viridiplantae > Streptophyta > Magnoliopsida > Poales > Poaceae > Triticum > Triticum aestivum. Next base: position 405,425,486 of record NC_057812.1, on the reverse strand, counting down.
AGATATCGATGATGATTGGCTCCTTGGACATGGAAGAGGGCGAGGCCTCCACATCGTGGGTGCCCTCGTCATAGTGGTGAGTTGTCTGAGCCACTCCGGGCACCAACCTGCTGGCTCTTGAGTTGAGGTAAGGACGTGCACACTGATAAAACATCTCATAGTCTTCGTCGAAGCCACCGAGGGTGGCCTTGAGAAATCACGACGAACTGTCGTATAAAGCAGCCAACTACGTCACTGCGTCGGCGCGTGAGGCATCGACAGGGAGGTGCTCCTCCAGGATCTAGGGATCGGCACGAATGCCAGCCATCGCGACCTCATCCGCGCGTGCGGCCGTGATTTGCGTCTATGCTGCCAAATGCTCCTTGAGCTCCTGCCTATACTACATGCACCATGGCTTAGGGCAATGCTTATTTGGTGGAAGGGTCATTGATTTGGGTGGAAGGTGTCGCGTCGGCGGTCGGGGCATGTAGGATGTGGAAGGAGGAGGAGGATGGGGGTTGGGTGTTGATTACCTGCCTCGATAGGCAAGGCCGAGCAATGTGAAGGAGGGTCTCCAGCGAGGAGGCAGCGCTGCAAGCAAGGTGTGATGGTTTCAAGAACTTGGAATGGAAGGCAGAAACAGGGGAAATGTGGCTTTTGGTAAGGGGGAGGGGAGGGGAGGTAGATATTTCCGCGGAAGTTGAAATTTTGAATCGGTGCAGCGAAAAAACTGGCGCGGAAAGTGCCATCAGACATGGTCCCTTATTCAGAACTCTGTATGATATGTGAACATCACAAATGATTCAGATAGCTTGACCCACGTGTGATGAATTTGAATGTCAAAAAATTTGGTTCTAATTTCCCTGGTTAAAGTGGTCATCCACGTCATTGCATAATTTGGGTAGACAAAGGAGACTAGCAAAATATTACTCTAAATCGGGCAAGTTCAGCAATTAAACAGAGCTAGCTGACCTAAATATTACTCTAACAAATTAAAGACCAGCGCTCTTATTTAAACAAAACAAAGAGTACTACGACGGTTGGTGCTCGTCGATCTCCACCACCTCCTCCATGTCCAGCTCACGCCCGACGGTCTCCTGGGTCTCCATAGCATCCATCACACCATACTTGGTAAGCATCTCGTCATCCGCGTTCGCCATCTGTTTGGAAAAGGCTACCACGAGCTGGGCATGGGCAGCCGCGACCTGGGCCTGGACGGGCTCCGTTGTTGCAAGGTATGCGACGGAGCAACAAACGGCTGCTCGAATGCTCTTGGTGATTGCCAAGTCTTTGGTCGTGGTTACCAACCGTTGTCGGAGAAGCTTCATTCGATTTGTGTGGTGACCGCCACGAGCTGGGCATGGGCGGCCACGACATGGTCGTGGGCGGCCTCGACATGGTCGTGGGCGGCCTCGACATGGTCGTGGGCGGCCTCCATCAGGGCTAAGGTCGTTGCTATGGAACGGACAGCTGATGTGCCGCTCTTGCTAGTTGCTCCCCGAGGCAGATGTTGCTGCCGCCACCTGAGAAGCAACAGCGGCCGTTTGGGCTGCCTTGGCCGCCCGGTTGCAGATGGTAGCCGCACTCATGCACCATGTTAGCACGCGTGTGGCGGCTGCGGCCGCGCTCTCTTCGAAGTGGGCCGCCAAAGCTTCCCTCATGACGCGGGTCCATGTCCCCATCTTTCACCGGCGATGATTGAAAAGTGAAATGATATTTGGGGAGCGAGCTAGTGTGCTTGAGACGCCGGCTGTGGACAGTAGCCGACGCACCTTTTTCACGTAAGCCATAGGTGCACTATACTCCAACAGCGCTCCGAGATATATTGTACTACATCTCACACGGTTGGTGATAATAAAGTGTGTGTGATCTACTTGATTTTTCATCTTGATTTGAATTACATAATGGGGTCACAGTGGCAATGGAGGGTGTTTGAATTGCTAGAACTTTTATCTACAGTGAACATGCAACTATATGTGTGTCTTAAAAAAATGGAATTATTCAGGGTTCATTTGGACATTTTATACATTAAATTGTCTAGCCATTCCAGGTGCACAATTCAATATTAAACTACATGCACATGCTCTGGTGCACCAACATGGGTTTTAAAATCATATATGTGTCCATGGGTTTATGCTTATGTCCCATGCAAGAAATGGGGATGAATTTTGAACAACACAGCACTGTGGCTCTCCAGAAAACATTGAGGTACTTGCTTTTGTAATTCTAGTAAATCCAAAACCCGTCTAAAATTTATGAACCTTAGCATGCTATCATGGAATGGCATCAACATGCTGGGGTAGAAACTATTGTCCCATTTGGGGCAGGTTATGGTATGAGCTTCTCACCAACCAAAGCTTCTTACAAGAAGCCTCATGGTTCCGTTAGGGAAACATGTCACCTTTGTGGACAAAATGATATTCGTCGCCTCTTCTTAATTTCAATTTCTTCCTCGTGTCAACATAGAACAACAGGAGTGTCATGTTAAATTTTGGAACTTTTCGGGGTTCGTTTGGACATTTTTATATGTTAACTGAGTTTTCTAGGCATTTATGTGCATAATTCAAAATTGAAGTACATGCACATGCTCCAGTCTGTAAAAATGGGGTGCCAAATCAACTGTGTGTCCTTGGTTGCAAGCTTAGGTTACATGCAAGAAATGAGAATGAATGTCAAACACCTTGACACTGTCGCTCGGCCGCTGACATTGATATACATGATTTAAAAAATCTAGTAAATCAAAAACTCTTCTGAAATTCATGAAACTTGACATAATGTCATGGAACGGCATCGACTTGTCGTGGTAAAAATATTGTCCCATTTGGGGTAGGTTTGGGTATAACCTTCTCGCAAACCAGAGCTTCTCTCACTGGTTTCGGTAGGGAATGTGCCACCTTGGGAGACGAAATGATATATGTTGCCTCTTCTTACTTTCAAAAAATTTCTCGTGTCAACAAAGAACAATAGGAGTTTTGTGTAAATTTTTGGGATTTTTCGGGGTTCGATTGGACATTTTTATACATTAACTAAGTTTTCTCTGCATTTATGTGCATAATTCAAATTTGAACTACATGCACATGCTCTAGTGCATATAAATGGGTTCAAAATTGAAATGTGTGTCCTTGGATGCATGCTTAAGTCCCATGGAAGAAATGAGAATGAATGTCAAACACCTTTCCACCACCGCTCGGCCACTAACATTCAATTCATGGTTTTTAAATTCTAGTAAATCGAAAACACGTCTCAAATTTATGAAACTTGACATACTAGCATGGAATAGCATCAACATGCTGTGGTAAAAGATATTGTCCCATTTGGGTCAGGTTGGGGTATAAGCTTCTCACAAACTAGAGCTTCTCACAACAACCCTCATGGTTACGGTAGGGAACGTTTCACCTTTCTGGATGAAACGATATCAGTTGCCTCTTCCGGATTTCAATTTTTTTCTAATGTCAAGATAGAACAACATGAGTGTTGTGTTAATTTTAGGAATTTTCTAGGGTTTGTTTGGACATTTTTATACATTAACTGAGTGCATAATTCAAATTTGGACTACAGGCACATGTTCTAGTGCATGTAAATTGTTTGAAAGATCAAATATGTCTCCTTGGCTGCATGCTTAGGTCCCATGCACGAAATGGGAATGAATGTCAAACACCTTACCACCATCGCTCGGCCGCAAACATTGAGATATATGGTTTTTAAATTCTAGTAAATCCAAAACTCGTTTGAAGTTCATGAATCTTGACATGCTATCATGCATGGAGTAGCATCAACATGTTGTAGTAAAAAAATTGTCCCATTTGGGGCAGGTTTGGGTATATGGTTTTCGCAAACCAGAGCTTGTCACAACAAGCATGATGGTTTCGGTAGGGAACATGGCACCCTCGGGGACGAAACGATATACATTGCCTCTTCTTGCTTTCAAAATTTTTCTAGTGTCAGCATAGAACGACAGGAGTGTTGTGTCAATTTTTGGGATATTTTGGGGTTCACTTGGACATTTTTATACATTAACTATGTTTTCTTGGAATTTTGTCTGCATAATTCAAATTTGAACTACATGCACATGCTCCAGTGCAGAAAAATGGGTTGACATATCAAATGTGTGTCCTTGGGTGCATGCTTAGGTCCCATGCAAGGAATGGGAATGAATTTCAAACACCAGGGCACTGTTGATTACTGGCAAAACGTTGAGATACTTTGTTTTTATATTCTAGTAAATTCAAGGCTCGTCTGAAATTCATGGAACCTGGCATGCTATAATGGAATGGCACCTAACATGTTGTGGTATTTTCGGTGTCCATTTTGAGAGAAGGCGAATTCGAATAACAGCCATCAAAGGCATTTTAAAAAAATAGCTGCCACTTTAACGTCTCAAATGTTTGTCTAATTTAAATTGTGTGCGTTCTATTAACCATTCACATGACGCCACATGTCTGGCTTGTAATGGCTATAGGAGGTGTCGTGCAGATAGCTGCTTGACTGAACGGGAGGCGTGCGAGTGCAGTCCGGTGTGTAGGCTGACCGAGAGGCGTGCAAGTTGTCCTCCAATGCATAGGCTCATCGGGATGCATGAGAGTTGTACGTGGCACAGGCTCACTGCAAAGCGAGCCCTTTGACTTCCATGGCCGCCCGCCTTTCTCGCATCCTCTCCATTAATGGCGCCCGAGCCGCTGTTAAATATGGGCGACCTGACTGTTCACCTCCCATTCCCCTCCCTCCCGCAGACCTCCACCAACGCCATGGCGCAGAACGATCATCTGCCACTAGTCTTCAAGTGTGGTGCAGTCGACTCCGAGCGGGAGGAGATAGAAAATAAGGAGGAATGGGGCCTCATGGTCATGGCCCTGAACGAGCTGGCCACGGCGGTAGCTGCCCCCGCGCCTGTCCCAGCACCCATCCCCGCACCCGCGCCGGCGACCATCTATTGGGGAACGCAGTATTTCAAATTTTTTACCTACGATCATGCAAGATCTATCTAGGAGGTGCATAGCAACGAGAGGGGAGAGTGTGTCCATGTACCATTGTAGACCGAAAAGAGGAAGCGTTTAGTAACGCGGTTGATGTAGTCGAACGTCTTCCTGATCCAACTGATCCAAGCATCGGACGTACGACACCTCCGCGTTCAGCACACTTTCAGCTCGATGACGTCCCTCGATCTCTTGATCCAGTTGAGGACGAGTGAGAGTTCCATCAACACGATGGCATGGCGATGGTGATGATGAAGTTACCGACGTAGGGCTTCCCCAAAGCACTATGTCGATATGACTGAGGTGTGTAACTATGGAGGGGGGGCACCGCACACAGCTAAGAGAAGACTTGGTGTGCCTTTGGCGTGCCTCCTCCCATGTATATAAAGGAGGGGGTAGGAGGAGGCCAGCCAAGGTGTGGCACGCCAAGGGGTGGAGTCCTGCTTGGACTCCTGGTCCAAGTAGGATTTGCCCCCCCTTTCCTATTCCAAGAAGGAGAAGGGGGAAAGAGAGGGAGGAGATGAAGGAAAGGGGCCCCACAAACCTAGTACAATTCGGATTGGGCTTGGTGCGGCACACACATTCACCTGTCCACCGCCTCCTCTCTTCCACTAGGGCTCATGAAGGCCCATTAACCCCCCAGGGTGTTCCGGTAACCCCCCCGGTACTCCGAAAAATGCCCGAACCTATCCGAAACCATTCCGATGTCCAAACATAATCTTCCAATATATCAATCTTTATGTCTCGACCATTTCGAGACTCCTCGTCATGTCCGTGATCTCATCCTGGACTCTGAACAAACTTTGGTACATCAAATCACATAACACATAATACAAATCGTCATCGAACGTTAAGCGTGCAGACCCTACGGGTTCAGGAACTATGTAGACATGACTGAGACACATCTCCGGTCAATAACCAATAGCGGAACCTGGATACTCATATTGGTTCCTACATATTCTACTAAGATCTTTATCGGTCAAAACCGCATAACAACAAACGTTGTTCCCTTTGTCATCGGTATGTTACTTACCCGAGATTCGATCGTCGGTATCATCATACCTAGTTCAATCTCGTCACTGACAAGTTTATTTACTCGTTCCGTAATGCATCATCCCTTGGTTAACTCATTAGACACATTGCTTGCAAGGCTCATAGTGATGTGCATTATCGAGAGGGCCCAGAGATACCTCTCCGACACACGAAGTGACAAATCCTAATCTCGATCTATGCCTACTCAACAAACACCATTGGAGACACCCGTAGAGCATCTTTATAATTACCCAGTTACGTTGTAGCGTTTGATAGCACACAAGGTGTTCCTCCGATATTTGGGAGTTGCATAATCTCATAGTCTGAGGAACATGTATAATTCATGAAGAAAGCAATATCAGAAAAACTAAACGATCATTATGCTAAGCTAACGGATGGGTCTTGTCCATCACATTATTCTCTAATGATGTGATCTTGTTCATCAAATGACAACACATGTTTATGGCTAGGAAACTTAACCATCTTTGATTAACAAGCTATTCAAGTAGATGCATATTAGGGACACTCTATTTGTCTATGTATCCACACGTGCACTAAGTTTTCGGTTAATACAATTGTAGCATGAATAATAAACATTTAGAATGATATAAGGAAATATAAATAACAACTTTATTATTGCCTCTAGGGCATATTTCCTTCAGTCTCCCACATGCACTAGAGTCAATAATCCAGGTTACATAGTAATCACTACTAGGAAAAGGGCTATAGATGAAATTGACACTAATGGCGCACCAGGCAAGTGGTGCGCCACTACTATATACTAATGGGGCACCATGTGCTGGTGCGCCATTAGTGTGGAAGACACTAATGGCGCACCAGACACACGGTGCGCCACTAGTAACAATTTTTTTTCATTTTTCCAAACATACTAATGGCACATCCCGGCAAAGTGCGCCATTACTAGTTCTAACTAGTAATGGCGCACCACAACCACGGTGTGCCACTACTAACAATTATATATATATATATATAGGGTCGCGCTATTCGTCACCCTGGGTGAGGAATAGTTATTCTTCACCCCCTCTATTTTACCATCAATGCACCGTAATTTACGTTCCGTAAGTTTCGTCTCATTTTTGACGTAAAAAGGGATCATAAAAATGTATAATCACCGTAAAAAATATTTTATGTTATGTAAAATTATAAATGTAAAAACATAGTTTAAAATACACATAAACTGCAAATTTTCTTGTCTTATGACCTATATTTTTATTTTTCTTATGTCAAATTTTACGTAGTGAATCAATAGGAATGTAACTTATTCTGCACCCTGCGTGATGAATAGTAACACTATATATATATATATATATATATATATATGTACAAAACTAGTTATGGCGCACCCTAACTGGTGCGCCATTGATATACCTATTGATCTGTTCCAAAACTCCCTCTCCATCTGTTCCTCCCTCCCTCGCTCCCACATCGACGCCGACCCCACCCCCACCCCCGCCGGCGACCTCGCCCTCTCCCCCACCGAGCTTCTCTCCCCACCCTAGGTCGAGGAGCCGCAGATCGAGCAGGTCAGGCCCGATCCACCAGCGGTGCTTCCCCGATCCGCGCCGTCTCCAAGGGCTGCCTCCCCTGGTTCGCCGCCTCCCCTCGTCTCTTCCTCCCTCGATCTGCTCTGCTGCTCTGCTGCCCCGGTTCCTTCCGATTCTCGCCGCCGGCTTCCTCTTCTCCTCTCTCTCTCTCGATCTGCAGCACCATAGGGGAGTCACGGATGGGGCAGAGGAACCTCCTCTCTTGATCCGGAGCTACGTGCCGGCATTCTTGCAGTGGGGCGAAGGGCTAGGTGGGATTCCAGCGGGCTAACGGCGGCGCCAGAGGCGCAGCACACTCTTCTCTCCTCAAGGTACGAGCCTCTCTCAGATCCCCATGTATATGCTACAGGTGGAACTTTTTTGACTCATGGATTTGTCAAGCCGAGAGAGAGTTCGTATCGTGGTTGCTTTTTGATTCATGACTGCTTGTTGATCCAATATTTACTCAAATTAATGTTGTCTAGTATATGTCTGCAATATATGCTAATGGTGGATAATGTTGTCCAGTATGAGCCTCCTCTGCAGCAGAGCTCCGGCTGTGTTGGTAGTCACACTGTGGCACTAGTGTGGCTGAGTTTCTGCTACGGCTACAACCCCTCTTGGTGAGCTCCTCCTTTCCTCTCTCTGTTCTCTCTATGATCTAGCCCTAGTTCATGTTTTAGATGGTTTGGTAGTCCTGCTAGTTCGGGCTATATGTTCTAGATGAGCATCAATTAATTTTGGTGCTCTCTGTGATAGCTATATCTTCATCTAGGGTTGCCAGTTGCTGTGCTCTAGGTCATTTGTGAGGGCTCTCTGTGGTGGTCATCTTGCTCACTGAACTTGCTGCATACATGCTCCTGTGGGTGCTGTTGGCTATCTAAGTGTGTGTAATTTAACTTGGGTGCTGTTGGCTATCTAAGTGTGTGTAATTTAACTTATGCTAGGGTTCTGGGCTGTTAATTTAACTTGGCTGCTCTCTGTATTTGTGGCACTCTAATTGGCTTAGCTATTGGATTTTCTAACTAGTTTTAGTTGCTCAAATGCATAGGTACACCTGTGCATTTGTGGTGGCTTTAACTGGGTAAAATCCAATTGGTCTTGGTCATTTGGACAGTGAAAATGATCTGGTCTTGCACTACTGGTTGTTCTGTTTTTGTTGCTGCTACTGTTTTTCTGCCTATAAGGGCTGAATTCGTTCTACCATGCTGCTAGACATTACTAATGTTTGATTAAATAAGCATGGGAAACATTCAGATGTTAACTTCTTTTCTTTCTACCATGCTGATAGACATTACTAATGGCATGTTCAAGCTTCTTGGCAGCATGTTAATAAATAATATGGCATCTGATTGAATAACTTTAAATGCATGCAAGATTGGATAAGCATGGGGGAAGCAGCCACCACCGCTCTGCCTCACCGGAGTACGAGTTGGATGCTTTCGAGTTCTTTAGTATCATACTTTCTTCTTCAGTATTAGCCACGAGGCAACTATATAAAATGAGAGATCTCCCCTTCACCCATCTCATTATGATAACTCTGTTGTTTGCTACATCACTCCTTGTCCCTAATTGCAGAGGCTGCCTGACACTTTTATGAAGATGCTGGGTGAAGATCCGCTAGATAATGTGAAGCTCCGACAGGCCGGCAGCGGGGTTCGCAGGCTGTGGGACGTGGAGTTGGTGATCAAGGAGGGCCACATGTACATGTGCAGTGGCTGGGAGAAGTTCTACAGTGCCTACGACCCGCGGACCTGGTACTTTCTTCTCTTCAGGTACGACGATGAGGCCACAATGCTCATCGTGAAGGTTTTCAACGCGACTACGTGTCGCATGCGCTACGCTGATGACGAATATGCCAGTGCGTTGTGCCTCTTCTTATTCCTCTACATTTGGCTTTGTCTCGCATCGATCGTAAACGGTCATTGTTGCATTTGGAAAGGAAATGGGAGCAGCAGCAGCGACACTGGCTACAACCAAAGCAGAAGTGATTATGGTTGTAGCAAAAGCAACAACGATTCTGGCTTTAGCGAAAGCAGCAGCGATTCTGACAACAAGAAGGATGATCCGGACTGGAGTGGGGGAGAAGAGGAGCAGAGTGGGGATGAGGAGCTGCAGGATGATGATGGGCATCAGGCTGAGGATGACCTAGCGCTGGTGGTGGCTGACCAAAGGCAAGAGATGGTGGTGGCTGACCATGGGCAAGAGGAGGTGGTGGCTGACCATGGGCAAGAGATGGTGGTGATTGACCATGGGCAAGAGATGGTGGTGGCTGAGGATGACCTATCGATGGTCGTGCCCGTCCTGCCTGAAGGTGGCCTCGCGATGGTGGTGGTGCCTGACAATGACCACGCACCGGTGGTGGCGCCGGCGATCCTACAGCTGGGCGACATGACCATGCCAATTGTGGTAGAAGACTACATCCCATAGCTACCTCCACCGGCTCGCCGCTCTTGGCGCATCAGGCCAAGGAAGGAGAAGGAGAAGAACAATGAGAACTGAACTATGTCAGGTATGTCAGATCTCCGAAATGATATATATATATATACTTAGTTACCTATGTTATCTCTAATATGCTTAGTTTCCTATAGGTTAGCTCCAAAATAACTTATGTTAGCACAAAATGATCAAGTTTACATAATAAGCTTATAGTCTTGTTCTTATTCTTCTTCTTTTCCAAAATGACATAGGTTAGCTTCATTTTACCTAAGTTGGCTCTAATATGCTAACTTAGAGCTTATATGCTTAGTTTCCTATAGGTTAGCTCCAAAATTACTTATGTTAGCACAAAATGATCAAGTTTACATAATAAGCTTATAGTCTTCTTCTTATTCTTCTTATTCTTCCAAAATGATATAGGTTAGCTTCATTTTACCTAAGTTGGCTCTAATATGCTAACTTAGAGCTTATATGCTTAGTTTCCTATAGGTTAGCTCCAAAATTACTTATGTTAGCACAAAATGATCAAGTTTACATAATAAGCTTATAGTCTTCTTCTTATTCTTCTTCTTTTCCAAAATGACATAGGTTAGCTTCATTTTACCTAAGTTGGCTCTAATATGCTAACTTAGAGCTTATATGCTTAGTTTCCTATAGGTTAGCTCCAAATTACTTATGTTAGCATAAAATGATCAAGTTTACATAATAAGCTTATAGTCTTCTTCTTATTCTTCTTCTAGTATTCTTCTAGTGTTCTTCTTCTTCTAGTATTCTTCTAGTCTTCTTCTTCTTCTTCTCTTCTTCTTCTTCTTCTTCTAACTTCTTGTTTATCATTTTGCAGATTTGATTTAATTCATGGAAGCTTGCATGGATGGAGTGCTTCTTTTCCATTTGTATTTTTATTTTGTATCAATTTGAAACTTTTGTGAATTGATGGATAACGGTGTTGGCTGAACAATGTGAAACTTTTGTAATATGTAACGATGGAACTATGTGTTGGGTATGTATGTATATATGATGAAACTTGTCTGTTGGATATGACTGTTATATGGATGCTTGTTGTGTATATATATGTGTTGGATATCTCATATGTGAAATAGTGACCTGAGATTAAGAAAAAAACGATTTTTTCAAAAAAAATTGTTACTAATGGCGCACTTCCATTGGTGCGCCATTAGTATACCAGATGCACCTGTGGGACACTAATGGCGCATCTGTGGTGCGCCATTAGTATACCAGATACTAATGGCGCACCTGTGGTGCGCCATTACTAAAATATACTAGTGGCATGGTACTAATGGCGCACCTATAGTGCGCCATTAGTAGCCAAAACAGGTGCGCCATTAGTAGGCCTTTTCCTAGTAGTGAATGATTCTAACACCCATGGAGTCTTGGTGCTGATCATGTTTTGCTCATGAGAGAGGCTTAGTCAACGTGTCTGCAACATTCAAATCCGTATGTATCTTGCAAATCCCTATGTCTCCCTCCTTGACTTGATAGCAGATGGAATTGAAGCGTCTCTTGATGTGCTTGGTTCTCTTGTGAAATCTGGATTCCTTTGCCAAGGCAATTGCACCAGTATTGTCAGAAAAGATTTTCATTGGACCTGATGCACTAGGTATTACACCTAGATCGGATATGAACTCCTTCATCCAGACTCCTTTATTTGTTGCTTTCCGAAGCAGCTATGTACTCCGCTTCACACGTAGATCCCGCCACGACGCTCTGCTTGGAACTGCACCAACTGACAGCTCCACCATTTAATATAAATACGTATCCTGTCACACCCTAGCTGGTTCATGTATTAGAGTGTTGCATCATGTCTACTTTTACATAAACTTGAAATGGGGATGACAGAACCCCCAGCACCCCCTGGAAACAACTAGGGTTTACTAAAATTATTTTCAATGAACCCAAAATGCCCTTCACAAAATGCCCTTCAATGAACCCCTGGCAAAAATGGTGCACTATTTTCTAGGACATTCTGGATTCTTTGAATTAAATCATAAGTATTTGAATTTGGGCATTTAAATGCTATACAATATTTTAAATGCCCAAATAATTCTGGATTTAAGTGAGGGCTATTAGGAATAATCCCAACAGAGCCCACAATTATTTTCAGGATTTTAGTAAGTGTTTAAGTATTTTTAATAAAGCCCTAAAGTTACAGAAAAGTAGAAAAAGAAAATAAAACAGGAAAAGAGAGAAAGAGAAAGGCTTACGTGGCGCCCACCTAGTAGGCCCACCTGCTGGCCCAGCCCAGCCACCGCTCCACCGAGCTGCTTGGCTTGGCCAGGCAGGCAAGCAGCTGCTCAACGGCGAGCACAGCATGCATGCCACGCAGCTGCCCGCCGCCTCGCCGCTCCCCTCGTCGAGCTGTCGACGTGGGACGAACCCTCTCTCTCTCCCCGACCTTGCAGACACTCGCTCTCCCCTCTGGCTCCTCTCTCTCGCCCTCCCCGACGACGCCCGAGCCGTCACCGTCGCTGCCGCTCGTCGCAGCCGCGTCCAACACTGTCCCCGAGCCGCGCCACCGTGTCTAGCAGCTTCGCCGTCGTCGACTACGTTGACTAGCCAAGCCACACGACGCCGGAGCCCCTGCATCGTCCCCGCCGCCGTCGTCTTCAACCTCGGGCCGCCCGAGATCGCCGTCGCCGTTCCGACCGCACCGAGCCTTCCCCGAGCACGATGACCGTCTCTACGGCTTCCCAGTGAGCTACTGCTCCTCCCCCTTCTCTCTGCTTCGTCGCTAGAGCTCTGTAGCCGCGTGCCTCTTTCGTCCAAACGCACAGCCGCCTGAGCTCATCGCCGACGTAGCTCCGACCACTTAGTGGTCCCGTTGGCATGTCCAGTGTGCTCACCGCATTGCGTAGATGCTGTAGGTGCTAGCGCCACGCCGCCTAGGCCACTACAGGCACGCGCACGAACTGACCCGAGCTTCGGCCTCCGCCAAGCTCGTCGCCGGTGATGCTCCGGCCACTCCCCGGCCAAGCCATCACCACGGCTGGATGCTGGCGAGCACCAGCTGCCCGTATCTGCTCTTCGCGCAGCAAATAGTGCCCTGTTGGCAAATCCCACAGCACACCGCCGCGTCTGGCCTCGCCGGCGGCTAAACGCCGGCAGGCTTTGACCCGCTGACCGGCGAGGTTGACTCTGCTGACACAGGTTGACTTTCCCCCTGAGCCTATGACAGGTGGGGCCGGCCTGTTAATTAGTTTAGGATTAGTGCTAACTAATTTTAGTTAGTTTAGGTCACTGACATGTGGGCCCAGGCCCCACTGACAGTTAGTTAGAACTAACTTAATTCTCTTAGTTAGCTGAGAGACTGACAGACGGGGCCCACCAGTCAGGTTTGACTGGCCCTGGCGCCTTCGACTCACTGACGTCATAGTGACGCAGTGCTGACGCAATTATTCATTTTCTGGATTTATAGGAAATTCCAAAAAATAGCTAAAACTTCTAAAAATCATAGAAAATCGACCATAGCTCCAAATCAAACAAATTATATATGAAAAATGATTAGAAAAATTCAATCTATCCATCTGTATTGGTTTCATGCATGACAAAACACTTTAACCTTGCTGTTTAGGTGAAACAAGTGAATACACTCATTATGCATAAGATCTTAAGCTTTCATTTGAATCTTTGATTCAAATGGAACCATTTCAACTTGTTTCACATTGCATTAGGAAGGACACATCATTTTGCCATGTCATAGCATGCATCATATTCTTGCATATTGTCATGTGTTGATTATGTTATGTGTGTCCTTCATGGTAGGTCCTGCCTTCGAGGTTATCTCCGAGTATCCAACTGAAGGGCAGTACCCAACTACCACTCCATCAAGCAAGCAGCCCCATTGATCATATCGATACAATCCCGTGTTCTCGCCTCTGCTCTCATTTACTGCATTAAGACAACAACGTTTCAAACTGCTGTGTGCTACGGTAGTTGAACCCTTATCCTCTGCATGACCTGTCATTGCCACAGTAACTAGATGAAACCCACTAGCATGTGTAGGAGTTGATTGAAGTCTGCCGAGACTTGGACTGCTTACTCCTCTGAATAGGCGATAAACTTGGACTAGAGACTTGCGTGGTTAGTCAGGTCATGGTCTACACCCACGTCGGCTTCCGCTTGAAGTCTGCCGAGCACATATCATGTGCAGACGCTAAGTGGTGGAAACATGTGTGATGAAGTACACCCCTGTAGGGTATAAAACTATTCGAATAGCCGCGTCCGCGGCAAAGGACTACTTGGTTGCATATACAGTTCATAGACAAGTTAATGGTTACTACTAAAAGACTCAAGATAAGTGTGAGTACCGAGGATGGCTCTCTCGTAGGATGACGAGGGAGGATCTCCGGTGGAGTATTGTGTTGGTGATTAGTGGACTCGTGTGCGAAAACTATTTGACTAGTGGTGTCCCGTAGGATAGCTTAGCCAAGAGTCAAAGCTGGCTTGCTGCAGTAACTCCACCACCTTCTTGAGAATGCGCATGTATAGTAGGTTCTGATGTACGACTTGCTGAGTACCTTTGTACTCATGTTTGCTTAATTACTGTTTTTAGACGACAACACCGCCCCCTCCGATGGGTTTTATGTAGATCTCGACGTCGATGAGTGACTTGCCACCCAGGTGGTGATCCTGGCCATGGAGGGCCCTATGTAGATAGACAGGCTCCGAGAAGCCTTCTTTCTTTCTAGTGTCTGTACTCAGACTATTTGCTTCCGCATGTGCTTGTATGCTTGTATGACTTGAGTGTCGGGTCATGTGACCCCTACCTGTATGAACATGTTATGTATGGCTCTCTAGAGCCTTTAAATAAAGTACTTGAGTTGTAGAGTTTTGTTGTGATGCCATGTTGTATTTGCACATATCAAGCATATTGTGTGTATGATTGAAATGCTTGGTATGTGCGGGATCCGATAATCTAGTTGTTTATCCTTGGCAGCCTCTCTTATGGGGAAATGTAGTCTAGTGCTCCTTGAGCCATAGTAGTCCGCTACAGCCCGGTTTACCGGAGTCCTGCTAGCCCAGCACTACTGCTCAGGACACTTGACTGGCCGGCATGTGTTTCACTTCGTTCATATGTCTGTCCCTTCGAGGAAATGTCACGGGGTGACTTCCGGAGTCGTGCCTAGCCTGCTACAGCCCGGGTTCCCCGGGGTCCTGTTAGCCTAGTGCTACAGCCCAGATTCACACGCTGATGACCAACATGCTCGATGTGATTCATGTATGCCTGTCTCCATAGGTCTGTGCCGCCTTGGGTTCACGACTTGACATGTCGGCCCGGGTTCTCTGTCATATGGATGCTAGCGACACTATCATATACGTGAGCCAAAAGGCGCAAACGGTCCCGGGCCATGGTAAGGCGACACCCGTGGGGATACCGTACGTGAGGCCGCAATGTGATATGAGGTGTTACCGGCTAGATCGATGTGACTTGGAATCGGGGTCCTGACAGCGTTGGTATCAGAGCCAGACTGCCTGTAGGTTCGTTGAGCCAAACTGGTCGATGTCGAGTCTAGAAATGCTTTGGTTATATGTAGGGGAATTGATTGTGGGAGGGAACGTAAGGCTCTTTTACTCCTTTACCTTATGTTGTATGATCTGAGTCATTCTCTTCTCATTCAACGTGGGTTAAGGACTAGGCTCTCTTCTTCTATCAGGTTCACGTGTTACTAATCCGTAGTAGCTTATAGGATTGTTGTTACAAGCCTCAGTACAGTTTCTATTACTTTTAGTATGTTGCCAGTTGAATCAGAACTTGGATATGATATTGTTGAGTGGTATTGCAAACTATTGTGGATGTCTCAAATTTTTTTCTGAGCATTTACAGCCGTTATGCTGTCCGATTTCCCTTAGAAAATTCTAATACCTTTGCATTATTCTGTGCTTTCAGATGGCCACCTGTTCGCAGAACCAAGTGGTTCGTCTGACCCGATGCCTTGATGTGCCCGGCCACACGGCCATGTTGGTTCGAGTGATGGTTGAGTCAGGCTATCGGTGGTATCCAGAATATACCGTCGAGGAGCAGTTGAGAGACTTTAACCAGAGCCAGTACCTCTGTACCGTCAGGATATATCCCTCTTATCCCGGAGCCACTGAGCCCCTTCACTGTTCCTATGGACTTGGGGTCACTATTGAGATGTCGGTGCAGGATGCAGCCTATTCAATGATGAGTATCATTCGAGCCAGGACTACCTTGCTACAGAACACCGACTTCCGTTACATGCCAGCCTCACTTCCTAGAGCACAGGGGTACTATCAGGCCTTGTACTATGACTCTACACATGAGGAGTCACTACTCCGCACCACTGCCGAGATGCTCGAGGATAAGGACCACAAAATAGGGCATTGCGTATGGAGCTTTTCCACACTCGTTTTGATCATTGGGCCACTTTGACTTGGTTTGCACCTGCGGTGCAGGAAGGATACATGGACATGAGGGGTCTGTACCCTGTACGGTCTGGATTGCCAGATTGTATGGAGTGGCGTGATGTAGGAGGCATCACCCCTCCTCGTGGTCCCCATCTGCCACCACCTGTGGGACCAAGGCCACATCCGAGTCCCTATGGTCCGCAGGCTCCGCAGGACCGTCTGTTCCTAGATGATCATGTTCCACTTCCAGGCCTTGGTGGCGACTTCTATGCGGATTACTACGGAGCTGTCTGAGCTAGTAGTAGTATCACTAGTACTGTAATAGTTGTATTCTCCACAGTCCTGTGTGACCGTGGGATACGACTTGGTGTGTATCACGCTCCGGAGGTGTAGAAAAATAATGTATAGGAGCTTGGAATGCCTTCGATGAGATGTAATGTCTTTCACCGTAGTTGTACTCTAGCCTGGGCTTGTACTAAACTATGTACGGTGTGTATGACCAATGGTATATATATGGCAGTTTCTATATTACCATTCTTGCAATGAACATCTTAGCATTCCATGTTATCCATTACATTCTGCACTTGCTTGCTAAGTTTGTGCCATCCTTATCTAAACCGTTGTCTTGTTTTCTCCTAGGATGGTCAACACCTGCAGCAACCCTGCTACCCCGGAGCAGGGGGAAGCCAGTGCAGTTAGGGGTGAAAATCTGCCTCACCCGCCTTCTCTGGCCGAAGTGATCCTGGAGGCAGAAAGAAACAAGTGTGAGACTAACCGCTTGCTGGAGCGGATTGAGAAGAACACTGCACGCCATCAGCAAAATGACTTGGTGTCAATCAATGACTTCATCAAGTTGTACCCACCAAAGTTCAATCATTCCTTCGAGCCCCTCGACGCGGATGACTGGCTCCGCAGCATCACACACAAGCTACATTCTGCTAACATGGCCGAAGCTGATAAGGTTACCTATGCTGCCTATCAGCTCGAAGGCCCTGCTAGCCTTTGGTGGGAAAACTTTGAAGCTATGCACCCGGTCGGCCAAATCACTACTTGGGCTGAATTCGGTGAGGCTTTCCGTGAGCATCACATCCCGGAAGGTCTCATAGATTGCAAGAGGGAAGAGTTCTGCAATTTCACCCAAGGAAGACTGATTGTGGATGCATATAGTCATGAATTTGGGACTCTGGCACGATATGCTCCTGAAGAGGTATCCACCGACGCTAAGAAGCAGGCAAGGTTCCGCAAGGGACTTAACCCTGAGCTTCGCCACGATCTTCGTCTGCACGAGTGCACCTCCTTTCAGAAGTTGGTCAATAAAGCCATCAGTGCTGAGACAGGCCAGTCTAACTATGACGCTTCACGCAAGCACTCTGATGATTTTGGCTCTTCATCCGGCTCTGGATCTCAGAAGCGCCGGGTGTGGATTCCAAGCACGACACTGCCACCCAGGTTCATTCCGAGGCCATCCTTTGAGGCGCCTCGCCCCAACCAGCAGTTTGCACCGTCTAAGCCCTATGGTGGCCCCGCTGCTAATGCTGCTCCACGCCCCAATGTTGTGACATGTTTCAAGTGTGGAGAACCGGGTCACTATAGTCGAGAGTGTCCCCAGAACAACAACCCCAATCAGTCTGGGAAGTCCATTGGTCGTGGTAAGCCAGCGGGAAGGACATTCTACGCCAAGCCGGTCACCACTGCACGTGGCCATGTCAACTATGTCTCAGCCGAGGAGGCTCATGAGGATCCTAACGTCATCCTTAGTACGCTCCTTGTTAATTGCCATCCGGCATCTGTTCTTTTTGATACTGGAGCATCTCATTCATTCATATCCGAGAACTATGCTCGATTGCATAACACGACATTCTGTGACATGCCCACTTCCATGGTAATTCAAACTCCGGGTTCCAAATGGCAAACTTCTAGAGTAAGCCATGGGAACGAAATTCTTGTAGATAGACTTGTCTTCCTTGCATCCTTAATAGCTCTCAAGTCCTCGAACATAAACATCATCTAGGGTATGGACTGGATGTCAGCTCATTATGTTAAGGTTGATTGTGCCACTAGAACCGTTCAACTTACTCACCCATCGGGCAAGACAGTCAATGTCTTAACTCGAGTGGCCAAGCGCCAGCTTTACTCCCTAAATGCCAACCCCCTTCCAGACCTTGAAGATATTCCGGTAGTCCGGGACTTTCCGGATGTCTTTCCATAAGAACTGCTAGGTGTTCCACCTGGAAGGGATGTCGAGTTTGTGATAGACCTTGTTCCAGGAACCGTTTCAATTTCTAGAAGACCCTATAAGATGGCACCCTTAGAACTAGCCGAGCTTAAGAACCAACTCGATGAGTCCTTGAAAAAGGGTTTCATCCATCCTAGTTCCTCTCCTTGGGCTTGCACCGTCCTCTTCGTCAAGAAGAAGGATGGAACGGATCGGATGGTTGTAGATTACCGACCTGTCAGCTTGGTCACTATCAATAACAAGTATCCGCTTCCTAGGATCAACGATCTGTATGATCAGCTCGCTGCATCCTCAGTCTTTTCCAAGATGGATTTGAGGTTGGGCTACCATCAAATCAAAATCAGAAACGGGGACATTCCCAAAACGACCTTTGTTACTCGTTATGGCCAATACGAGTACACCGTCATGTCCTTCGGTTTAACCAATGCCCTAGACACCTTCTCTTGGTTAATGAACTCGGTCTTCATGGAGTATTTGGATAAATTCGTCGTAGTATACCTCGATGATATACTCATCTACTCCAAGAATGAAGAGGAACATGGCGAACATCTAAGGCTGGTATTGACGAAACTTAGAGAGCATCGCCTTTATGCCAAATTCTCCAAGTGTGAATTTTGGTTGCCAGAAGTGACCTATCTAGGCCATGTAATCTCCGATAAGGGTATTGCTGTCAATCCCGAGTGAGTTCAAGCCGTCCTTGATTGGACTCCACCTGAGACGGATAAGCAAGTTCAGAGCTTCCTAGGCTTAGCAAGCTATTGCCGCCGCTTTGTTAAGAATTTCTCCAAGGTTGCTAAGCCTCTAACTGAACTCCTCAAGAAAGATAAAAAGTTCGAGTGGACCCCATAGTGCGAGTTCAGCTTTCAGGAACTGAAAAGATGCCTGACATCAGCTCCCGTACTGGTACCACCAGATTTTCCAAGGACTTAATTATCTATTGCGACACCTCGCGACAAGGACTAGGTTGCATACTCATGCAAGATCGTCAGGTAATTGCCTATGCCTCATGGCAATTACACCCACACGAGGAAAACTATCCCACACATGATCTAGAGCTTGCAGCTGTTGTCCATGCACTCAAAACTTGGAGATATTAGCTTCTCGGTAATCATTGCGAGATCTTCACCAATCACCAAAGTTTGAAATATACCTTCACCCAAACGGATTTGAATCTTAGGAAATGACGTTGGGTCGAGTTGATCTCGGATTACGACTTAGGAATAACTTACACCCCGGGCAAAGCCAATGTCATGGCTGATGCGCTAAGTCGTAAATCTTATTGTAACAACCTGATGCTACAAAAAAGTCAACCACTTCCCCATGAGGAATTTCGTAAGCTTAATCTTCACATTGTTCCTCGAGGATTCCTATCCACCCTGGTGGCGAAGCCTAACCTTACGGATCAAATCATAGCTGCCTAGAAGCGTGATAAGGGCATATCCGGATTAAGGAAAACATTGCTAGCAGAGTTGCTAAATGTTTTTCCATGGATGAGCGAGGTGTTGTCTTCTTCGAGAACCACTTGGTGGTTCCCAAGAAACAACATCTACGCCAGTTGATTCTTAAGGAAGCTCATGAATCCCCTCTCACCATTCATCCTAGGAGTACTAAAATGTATCAAGACCTACGCTAGAGGTTTTGGTGGACTAGGATGAAGAGAGAAATTGCTCAATACATTGCTAGTTGCGACGTCTGTCATCGTGTTAAAGCAGAGCACCAACGGCCTGCTGGCACCCTTCAACCTTTGGCTGTTCCTGAGTGGAAATGGGATAAAATCAGTATGGATTTCATTACTGGGTTTCCCAGGACCAAGACGGGGAATAATTCCATCTTCGTCATGATTGACCGTCTTTCCAAAGTAGCCCATTTCCTACCTGTTCGTGAGAGTATCACTGCTAGCCAGCTAGCTGATTTATACATCTCCCGAATAGTGTCTCTTCATGGTGTCCCATTGGAAATTAACTCAGACCGTGGGAGTCTCTTCACCTCTCGATTTTGGGAAAGTTTCCAAAATGCTATGGGAACTCGTCTCTCTTTTAGCACCGCCTTCCATCCTCAATCAAGTGGTCAAGTAGAGCGAGTCAATCAAATTCTGGAAGATATGCTCCGAGCTTCTGTCGTCTCATTCGGAATGGGTTGGGAGAAATGCCTTCCATTCGCGGAGTTTGCTTATAACAATAGTTATCAAGCTAGCTTGGTCAAAGCTCCTTTCGAAGTTCTCTATGGACGAAAATGTCGAACGCCTCTTAACTGGCCAGAAACCGGGGAAAGACAACTCTTTGGCTCGGATATGATTCCGGAAGCAGAAGAGTAGGTTCGCGTTATTTGTGAGAAACTGAAAATAGCCCAATCTCATCAAAAGAGCCAATATGATCGTAAACATAAGCTCATGACTTATGAAGTCGGTGATAAGGCTTACCTTTGGGTTCTCCATTAAAGGGAACCCATCGTTTCAGTATCAAAGGCAAATTGGCTCCTCGTTACATTGGACCCTTTCGCATTCTTGCCAAATGAGGAGAAGTTGCCTACCAATTGGAACTACCTTCGCATCTTTCCAGAGTTCACGATGTCTTCCACGTTTCTCAACTCAGGCATTGCTTCGCGGATCCTATCCGTGGAGTGGACCACGAAACGCTTGATCTACAAGATAACCTCTCATATCGGGAATATCCTGTTCGTATCCTTGATCAAGCCGAGCGTACCACTCGACGCCATAATATCAAGTTTCTCAAGGTTCAATGGTCACACCATTCCGAGAAAGAAGCCACTTGGGAAAGGGAGGATCGTCTTCGACTCGAGTACCCCACCTTCTTCCCGGAGGATCCTAAATCTCAGGACGAGATTCTTTTGAGTGGGATGAGTTGTCACACCCTAGCTGGTTCATGCATTAGAGTGTTGCATCATGTCTACTTTTACAGAAACTTGAAATGGGGATGACAGAACCCCCAACACCCCCCTGGAAACAACTAGGGTTTACTAAAATTATCAATGAACCCGAAATGCCCTTCACAAAATGTTCATCATTTCTGGATTGGGTTAAAACCCCTGGAAAAAATGGTGCACTCTTTTCTAGGACATTCTGGATTCTTTGAATTAAATCATAAGTATTTGAATTTGGGCATTTAAATGCTATAAAATATTTTAAATGCCCAAATAATTCTGGATTTAAGTGAGGGCTGTTAGGAATAATCCCAACAGAGCCCACAATTATTTTCAGGATTTTAGTAAGTGCCTAAGTATTTTTAATAAAGCCCTAAAGTTACAGAAAAATAGAAAAAGAAAACAAAACATGAAAAGAGAGAAAGAGAAAGGCTTACCTCGCGCCCACCCAGCACGCCCACCTGCTGGCCCAGCCCAGCCACCGCTCCAGCGAGCTGCTTGGCTTGGCCAGGCAGGCAAGCAGCTGCTCGACGGCGAGCACAGCATGCATGCCACGCAGCTGCCCGCTGCCTCGCCGCTCCCCTCGTCGAGCTGTCGACGTGGGACGAACCCTCTCTCTCTCCCCCGACCTCGCAGACACTCGCTTTCCCCTCTGGCTCCTCTCTCTCGCCCTCCCCGATGATGCCCGAGCCATCACCGTCGCTGCCGCTCGTCGCAGCCGCGTCCAACGCCATCCCCGAGCCACGCCACCGTGTCTAGCAGCTTCGCCGTCGTCGACTACGTCGACTAGCCAAGCCGCACGACGCCGGAGCCCCTGCATCGTCCCCGCCGCCGTCGTCTTCAACCTCGAGCCGCCCGAGATTGCCATCACCATTCCGACTGCACGGAGCCTTCCCCGAGCACGCTGACCGTCTCTGCGGCTTCCCAGTGAGCTACTGCTCCTCCCCCTTCTCTCCGCTTCGTCGCTAGAGCTCCGTAGCCACTGTGCCTCTTTCGTCCGAACGCACCACAGCCTGAGCTCGTCGCCGACGTAGCTCCGGCCGCTTAGCGCTCCCGCTGGCATGTCCAGCATGCTCACCGCATCGCATAGATGCTGTAGGTGCTAGCGCCACGCCACCTAGGCCACTGCAGCCACGCGCACGAGCTGACCCGAGCTTCGGCCTCCGCCAAGTTCGTCGCCGGCGATCCTCCGGCCACTCCCCGGCCAAGACATCACCACGGCTGGATGCAGGCGAGCACCAGCTGCCTGTAGCTGCTCTCCACGCAGCAAATGGTGCCCTGTGGACAAATCCCGCAGCACGCCGCCGCGTCTGGCCTCGCCGGCGGCTAAATGCCGGCAGGCTTTGACCCGCTGACCGGCGAGGTTAACTCTGCTGACACAGGTTGACTTCCCCCCTAAGCCTATGACAGGTGGGGCCGACCTGATAATTAGTTTAGGATTAGTGCTAACTAATTTTAGTTAGTTTAGGTCATGGACATGTGGGCCCAGGCCACACTGACAGTTAGTTAGTACTAACTTAATTCTGTTAGTTAGCTGAGACACTGACAGACGGGGCCCACCAGTCAGGTTTGACTGGCCCTGGCACCTTTGACTCGCTGACGTCACAGTGACGCAGTGCTGACGCAATTATTCATTTTCTGGATATATTTTTGTATGGGAAATTCCAGAAAATAGCCGAAACTTCTAAAAATCTTAGAAAATCAACCATAGCTCCAAATCAAACAAATTATATATGAAAAATGATAAGAAAAATTCAATCTATCCATCTATATTGGTTTCATGCATGACAAAACAATTTAACCGTGCTGTTTAGGTGAAACAAGCTAATACACTTATTATGCATAAGATCTTAAGCTTTCATTTGAATCTTTGATTCAAATGGAACCATTTCAACTTGTTTCACATTGCATTAGGCAGGACACATCACTTTGCCATGTCATAGCATGCATCATATTGTTGCATATTGTCATGTGTTGATTATGTTCTGTGTGTCCTTCGTGGTAGGTCCTGCCTCCGAGGATATATTCGAGTATTCAACTGAAGGGCACTACCCTACTACCACTCCATCAGGCAAGCAGCCCCATTGATCATATCGATACAATCCCATGTTCTCGCTCTGCTCTCATTTACTACATTAAGACAACAACATTTCAAACTGCTGTGTGCTACGGTAGTTGAACCCTTATCCTCTGCATGACCTGTCATTGCCACAGTAACTAGATGAAACCCACTAGCATGTGTAGGAGTTGATTGAGCCATGTATGTGTTTCCTACCTTGCTATGCATGCTATGCTTAGAGTTGTGTCAGGTCTGGTTCATCTAGCTGATGGGCTAGAGTGAAATGATTATGTTGGTAATGTGAGGGATGTGTTGAACATGTTTTGGCAAAGGTATCGATGAGAGTCCATGTAGGAGTACATGGTGGGTTGTTTCATTGAGGCCGTCCATAAGAACTGAGATCTATATGCGTGATTTAAGATTCAGCTACTACCACACATTGGGCCCTGAAATATGACCCCGCTCGACTTACTGACCCCTCTCGTCCTCTGTCCAGGAGTTGGAACTAGTTTCTGGTGTTCGTAGGTTATGTGTTGGCGGTCGTGCGTAGCGCTGACCCTAGGGTTGGGCTGTGATGCGGTAGATACACCGTGGCACGGTGTACCGAGTCACCCGTTTGGTGTCTCGGGAACCCTGCACACATTGTTTGCGGCCGTTGAGGACACCCCGGCCGGATCTCCTTGCGGATGGAACCTGAATAGGCGATAAACTTGGACTAGAGACTTGCGCGGTTAGTCAGGTCGTGGTCTACACCCACGTCGGCTTTCGCTTGAAGTCTGCCGAGCACATGTCGTGTGCAGACGCTAAGTGGTGGAAACATGTGTGACGAAGTACACCCCTGCAGGGTATAAAACTATTTGAATAGCCGCGTCCGCGGTAAAGGACTACTTGGTTGCATATACAGTTCATAGACAAGTTAATGGTTACTACTAAAAGACTCAAGATAAGTGTGAGTACCGAGGATGGCTCTCTCATAGGATGACGAGGGAGGATCTCCGGTGGAGTATTGTGTTGGTGATTAGTGGACTCGTGTGCGAAAACTATTTGACTAGTGGTGTCCCGTAGGATAGATTAGCCAAGAGTCAAAGCTGGCTTGCTGCAATAACTCCACCACCTTCTTCAAGAATGAGCATGTATAGTAGGTTCTGATGTAAGACTTGCTGAGTACCTTTGTACTCATGTTTGCTTAATTACTGTTTTCAGATGACAACACCGCCCCCTCCGATGGGTTTTATGTAGATCTCGACGTCGATGAGTGACTTGCCACCCAGGTGGTAATCCTGGCCATGGAGGGCCCTGTGTAGATAGACAGGCTCCGAGAAGCCTTCTTTCTTTCTAGTGTCTGTACTTAGACTATTTGCTTCCGCATGTGCTTGTATGCTTGTACGACTTGAGTGTCAGGTCATGTGACCCCTACCTGTATGAACATGTTATGTATGGCTCTCTGGAGCCTTTAAATAAAGTACTTGAGTTGTAGAGTTTTGTTGTGATGCCATGTTGTATTTGCACATATCGAGCATATTGTGTGTATGATTGAAATGCTTGGTATGTGTGGGATCCGACAATCTAGTTTTTTATCCTTGGCAGCCTCTCTTATGGGGAAATGTAGTCTAGTGCTCCTTGAGCCATAGTAGTCCGCTACAGCCCGGTTCACCGGAGTCCTGCTAGCCCAGCACTACTGCTCAGGACAATTGACTGGCCGGCATGTGTTTCACTTCGTTCCTATGTCTGTCCCTTCGGGGAAATGTCACGCGGTGACTTCCGGAGTCCTGCCTAGCCTGCTACAGCCCGGGTTCCCCAGAGTCCTGTTAGCCCAGTGCTACAGTCCAGATTCACACGCTGATGACCGACATGCTCGATGTGATTCATGTATGCCTGTCTCCATAGGTCTATGCCGCCTTGGGTTCATGACTTGCCATGTCGGCCCGGGTTCTCTGTCATATGGATGCGAGCGACACTATGATATACGTGAGCCAAAAGGCGCAAACGGTCCCGGGCCATGGTAAGGCGACACCCGTGGGGATACCGTGCGTGAGGCCGCAATGTGATATGAGGTGTTACCGGCTAGATCGATGTGACTTGGAATCGGGGTCCTGACATATCCGGTTTGCAACTTAGAGTCATCAGGATTAGTGTCAAAGCTTGCTTTGACATAACCGTTTACGACGAGCTCTTTGTCACCTCCATAAACGAGAAACACATCCTTAGTCCTTTCCAGGTATTTCAGGATGTTCTTGACCGCTGTCCAGTGATGCACTCTTGGATTACTTTGGTACCTCCCTACTAACCTAATAGCAAGGCACACATCAGGTCTGGTACACAGCATTGCATACATGATAGAACCTATGGCTGATGCATAGGGAATGACTTCCATTTTCTCTCTATCTTCTGTAGTGGTCGGGCATTGAGTCTGACTCAACTTCACACCTTGTAACACATGCAAGAACCCTTTCTTTGACTGGTCCATTTTTGAACTTCTTCAAGACTTTATCAAGGTATTTGCTTTGTTAAAGTCCAATTAAGTGTCTTGATCTATCTCTATAGATCTTGATGCCCAATATATAAGTAGCTTCACCGGGGTCTTTCATTGAAAAATTCTTATTCAAGTATCCTTTTATGCCACTAGTTGACCAGTTGCGCCAAATGGCACAGAGACCCACTAAAGCCATGTTGTCGATGAAAATAGTTTCACTTTGCAAGGACCTATTCGATGTTTATAGTAGAATGCTATATTGAAAATATCACGCTGCGAAACCTGTTGTGCCAAATAGCGCAAAGACCTACTGATTCCATGTTAGTGATGAAAAGAAATCCATGATTTTGTTACAGGCAAGCACATATGGCAACAAATTTAATCTCACTTAGTTGGGGAAAACAGGGGCTTGTTGCACCAAATGGTGCAAAGGCACCCTAAATCCATGTGCACAAGGAAAAAATATATCCATGATTCAATCGCCTTAAATAGGAAACATGGTCGATGTTGTCTAAAATGAGATGTAAATACACATTTCAGTTTGACAACATAAAATATTTTCTACCATCTTCACAGAGACCCATTTAAAATCATGTATGCATTGAAAATATGTGCATTTTCTAGTGAGTGTGTTTGAGCAAAAAAAAATACATAGGCTTTTGTTTAAAAATAGAGATGTCTATAAAATCATGAGTGATTTGGCCATACACATAGTAGAATACAAAGAAGACAGGGGACTACTTCCTCCGTTCCCAAATATAAGTCTTTCTAGAGATGCCAACAAGTGACTACATACGGAGCAAAATGAGTGAATCTACACTCTAAAATATGTCTATATACATCCGTATGCTGTTGTCCATTTGAATGTCTAAAAAGACTTATATTTAGGAACGGAGGGAGTACATATCAAATCCTATCTTGCCCTTAAAACAAAACCATAAAACTTATCATTTCCTTTCTTCATAGCATTCTCCTCTTCTCCTTCTCGGGTGATCTGTTTGGCTTCCAACGAATCCTACACGACCACCGCCAAAGCCAAGGCAAGTGTTATTTACGTAGCAGAAAAACAATGCATAATACTTCCTCTGTTCCTAAATACAAGTCTTTGTAGAGATTCTACTATGAACCACATATGGATGCATATAGATGCATTTTAAGTGTAGATTCATCCACTTTGCTCCGTATGTAGTCCATTTAGTGAAATATCTACAAATACTTATATTTAGGAACGGAGGGAGTGCAATTATATAGACATCTCTAGCAAAATTATTGATTGCACATGTAGATGGAGACTAAAACGAAGAAGGTTTGGTCATAGTATCTATACTCAGCCAAGTGTCTCAAAATATGTCCGTAAGTAGTGGACTAAATGCTCTTATATATTTCTTTACAGAGGGAGTAACAGTCATGCCATAGTTAAGTTTCAGTTCAAATATCACGTAAAAACTTTTCAAGTTAACTTAAAAAAACATACTGAGACTCCACCATTTGACTTCCACTTAGAAGGTTCTCATATAGATGGACCCATGAAACAAAAATACGACAGGTTAGACAAAAAAACAGGAAACATTTTCCTGTCAATGGTATTTCAAAATTAACGAGGAAAACACAGGAAAATTACCTTCTCTCGTCTTGTCAAAATTACTATGTCGACCTGATTGCTTTTTAGAGGCCCAAATATGCTTGATTTTGAGTAGATGACATGGTAAACTAACTATAAAAGTTGCCATTTGTCACATCCCTGGTCCTGTTATGCACTAGGCTAGACCTCATGTGAGCATCATGTTTTAATTCAAATGAAATTTGAATTGAGGAATTTTCAAAGCCTCAGAAACCTTCTAAAAATGATCAACATTAAAATCTCCTCAAAGAAGTCCAAGAAAATGTTCCTCTTAGTCTCTGAAAATATTGCAAAGAGGTAAAACTCAAAACAATATTTTTGGTATCTCAGAGTTAATTATTTTGGGCCTTTGAATTAAATGAATAGCTATTTGCATTGGATATATATTTGATATATAAATAATATATATCCAATAATTACTGGAACATTTTATCTGGTTGGTTATATTTTAACTCTAGCCACATAACTATTTTCAGGATTTTATAAAATGGTTTAGTATTTTTACTAAACCAAAACAAAACAGAACAAAATAGGAAACAATAAATAAAAGAAGAGAGAGAGAACTTACCTCAGCTTACCTGGCAGCCCACCCGCAGCCCAACACTATGCAGCCCAGCAGCGGCCCAGCCCACCACCGCCTCCTCCCTGTCGTCTTCCTCCCTCGCCAGAAGGACGGAGGCGCGTGGCCGCCCCGCGCCGGCCACCTCCTCCCTCCCTGCCTGCCTGGCTCTTCCCCGGCCCCTCCTAGCGACGCCACGCACCTCCCTGCCTCTCTCCCTCACTCTCCCGCGTCCTCATCCTCTCCCCTGGACCTCTCTCTCACTCGCCCGAACGGAGCCGCCGCCACCGACGAGCTCCCTCGCGGCCACCGCCACCCCCGAGCCTCTCCGACACACCCACGAGCTCCGCCTCGACCCCCTCCTTCTCCCCACCGAGCCACAAGGCCCCGGACGTGCCGCAACACCGCCCACGATGTCTTCTTCAACCTCGGGACTGCCGGCCATCTTCGTCAAATTCGTCGGCTCCGGACCGTCCCCGACCTCGCCGAGCGTCCCCTCGTCATCGCCGTGAGCCACTGACCTTCTCCCCTAACTCAGCATGCTCTCCTCCGTACCGTAGCGCCGTTCCCCACGAGCACCGAAGCCACCGTCCACCATTGCTGCTGCACGCATAGCCTCCGTGCTCCCCTGGCCTCACTGTGCTGCTCTTAGTGCTCCCCATGTCTAGCAGGTGCTGCCCAGCCTCTCCATTTGCTCACTGATGCACCGTAGCGACGCGCCCGAGCACCACCAAACACCATCGCCGCCAAAGCTCGTCGCCGGCATGAGTTCCGGCGACCCCACGACCTCCCACTTGGTCCTCTGGATGCGCGAGAGCAAGGGCCATCCCCTGGTGCCCTCAGCGCGCCAAGCTGACGCCTCTAGCGTAAGTCCGGCGTGCCCCCGCCGTGTCCTGTGGTCGCCGCCGGCTGGTCTCAGGTGGCTGACGTGGCACCATTAGCTTAGGTGCTAATTGCGTTTAGTCAGTGTCGCGTGTCGATGACATATGGGCCCCACGCCCTTAACTAACCACGGTTTAATCCTTGTTTAGTTTAAGTTAACCACAATGGCCCCACGCGTCGGAGTTGACCTAGCTGACGTGGCCGTTGACCGGTCCCACCTGTCAGTGAGTTAAACAACCCTGTGTCACTGACGTGTGGCCCCCACACGTCAGGTTTGACCAGCAGCAGCGTCTGTTGACCTGCTGACGTCACGGTGACGCACTGCTGACGCAGTAAATGTTTTCTGGAATTTAAATAATTCTTAAATGATTTATTAATTCCAGAAAATGCCTAAAACTTCTAAAAATCATAGAAATTCAACCGTAACTCCAAATTAAATAATTTATATATGAAAAATTATCAGAAAAATTCAAGGAATCCATCTGTACCATTTTCATGCATGTTAGAACAACTTATAGCTGCTGTTTAGCACAAATCAATTAAATGGCATTTGAATAATCACATATGGAGTTTAAATTTGAATCTTGTATTCAAACCAACTTCATTTAATTTGTTGCTAGTTGCATTAGCTCAAAACACATTCATTTTGCCATGTCATGATCATGCATCATATTGTGCATTGCATTGATTGTGTTCCCTTCTATGTTGCCGGTATTTGTCCCCTCTCGATAGACGTGATACCGATGATGTGATCGTTGACACTGATGAAGACTCAATGCTATCTTCAGAAGTGCCAGGCAAGCAAAAACCCCTTGTTCATTCCGATACAATCCTACTCTCTCGCTCCTGCTCTCTTTTACTGCATTAGGACAACAATGATTCATCTGTTACTTGCTGCGGTAGCTGAACCCCTTTATCCTTTGCATGACCTGTCATTGCCACAGTAAATAGATGAAACCCACTAGCATGAGTAGGAGTTGTTTGAGCCCTGTTGTGCCTACTCATTCATGTTTGTTTGTCATGCCTGCTACTGCTTAGAGTTGAGTCAGGTCTGATTCATCGGGGATGAATCAGAGGCGTGTGAACATGTCCTACTGTGTGTGAGCTAAGTGTGTGAACACGATTTGGTAAAGGTAGCGGTGAGAGGCCATGTAGGAGTACATGGTGGGTTGTCTCATTGCAGCCGTCCTCAGGAACTGAGTTCTGTGTTTGTGATCCATGATTCAGCTACTACCATACATTGGGCCCTGAAATATGACCCCGCTCGACTTCCTATTCACCCTCGTCCTCTGTCCAGGAGTTGCAAGTAGTTTCTGGTGTTTGTAGTATGCTGGAGGTCGTGGACAGCGCTGACCGTAGGGGTGGGCTGTGATGCGGTAGGCACGTGGCCGGGTATACCGGGCGCCCGTTTGGTGTCACGGAACCCTGTTCACATCGTTTGGGGCTGTGAGCGAAACTCCGGCCGGATCTCCTCATGGATGGAACCCGAATAGGCGATAAACCTGGACTAATGACTTGAGTGTTTAGGTAGGTCGTGGTCTACACCCACGTCGGCTTTCGCTTGAAGTCTGCCGAGCACATGTCGTGTGCAGATGCTAAGTGGTGGAAACATGTATGAAGAAGTACACCCCTGCAGGGTTAACATCATCTATTCGAATAGCCGTGTCCACGGTAAAGGACTTCTGGGTTGCTTATATCAGTTCATAGACAAGTGAAAGTGGATACCCTAAAAATACGCAAGATAAGCGTGAGTGCTATGGATGGCGTTCTCGTAGGGAGACGGGAGCGGATCCATAGTGGTGTATTGATATGGGGAATATGTGGACTCGTGTGCGCCACCTCAAAAGAGTTACATTGCAGTCGTAGTTCAGGATAGCCACCGAGTCAAAGCTGGCTTGCTGCAGTTAAACCCCACCATCCCCTTTGTTGATAATGATGCATATGTAGTTAGTTCTGATGTAAGTCTTGCTGGGTGCATTTGTACTCACGTTTGCCTATTTTATGTTTTTGCAGAGAGACTTCGGTCTCGCTAGTAGTTTCGCGTGGACTTCGACGTTTAGCTTGTTACCTCAGCTACGATCTTGTGCCTCAGCAGGATTGGTAGATAGTCAGGCTTCTCAGCCTTTTTCATTTATAGATGTCTGTACTCAGACATGTTAAGCTTCCGCATGTGCTTTGATTTGTATGCTCTGATTGTTGGGTCATGAGACCCATGTTTGTAATATCTCGCTCCTCGGAGCCTATTGAATAAATTACTTGAGTCGTAGAGTCATGTTGTGATGCCATGTTGTATTTGCACATATCGAGCATATTGTGTGTATGTTATTGAAATGCTTGGTATGTGTGGGATCTGACCATCTAGTTGTTTATCTTTAGTAGCCTCTCTTACGGGGAAATGTCTCCTAGTGTTTCACTGAGCCATGGTAGCTTGCTACTGCTCCGGAACACTTAGGCTGGCCGGCATGTGTCCTTCTTCGTTCCTGTGTCTGTCCCTTCGGGGAAATGTCACGCGATGAATACCGGAGTCCTGCTAGCCCAGTGCTACAGCCTGGATTCACTCGCTGATGACCGACACGTTCGATGCTGGGTCATGGATGCCTGTCCCTGTAAGTCTGTGCCACTTTGGGTTTACGACTAGCCATGTCAGCCCGGGCTCCTTATCATATGGATGCTAGCGACACTGTCATATACGTGTGCCAAAAGGCGCAAACGGTCCCGGGCAAAGGTAAGGCGACACCCGTGGGAATACCGTGCGTGAGGCCGCAAAGTGATATGAGGTGTTACATGCTAGATCGATGTGGCATTGAGTCGGGGTCCTGACACCATTTCATACCATAACCCAATAACTAACAGTGAGCATCTCTCCATATGCAATATGTTTTCAGAGTGAAACATGCCATTATTTGCTATTGGACCAAATGTGGTTTCAACTACACATGAGAAAAACAATGTGGGAACTGAACATACATCTGAGCATACAAAACCAAAAATTCAAGCAAGAATTAGACAGGGCATTTCAGGCCACGATAGCATTCACTCGCCTTGGTATGTAGCATTGGTGGAGAAATGTATCAATGCCACGATAACATCCACATTTCCACCTTCATGCCTCCCTGACTCCTCCTGCCGACCACGCACCTCTGCCACGGCGTGTCCCCACATTCCTAGCCACGCCTTCTCAAGTACTCCCAAAAGACAACGGCAATAACAGACTGTGCCAACATTATAAACTTAATATTAGTATTATTGGACAGACATTTAACTTGCACATGAACCATGTAAAATGCAAAAATACTAATGCCAGCTTAATAAAATGAATCTGTGGTGTCGTACATGGCAAACCAAAGATCATGCTTGGTACTTTGTTAGGTAGCAACTGATAAGCTAAAAGAAGAAGGGGAACTTAATAAAGGTGTTGAATCGCATATAATACATGATGCCCTTGATAATGGATCAATCTACTCTTCCTAAATTAAACAATAGTGAAATTCCAGTAGCCTAAAGGCCTGATTTGCACATATACAATATAAGATCATATGATCAAGAACAGTAGCCATGTTCAATATAAAAAACCTAGAACCTGCACTACATATGTTAACAACTGTAGCTTCATCTAGTAAAATTAGAACAATATCAGATCTTATTATCAAGAATAGTAGCCTTGTTCGACGGAAGGCAATCTATTTAGGTGAAAAAGACATGGAGAAATAGCAACATGGATGCTACCTGGCACGTGACACTACTTTTTGATATAGCAGTACTGATTACAACAAACATGATTTATTAAGTGAACAAAATCTATTTTCCCCTAAAAATTAACTCGCATTATTTTTAAGAGAAAAGCCTAAGAGTTATAAATTTAAAAAGCAGAACCGTCCAAATTATCGATTTATAAACTGTTAGATGCATCCAGTCAAGTACTTTAAGAGAGAGGCTAATAGCAAGAAACCAAAGCAGACCCCCGCCTCCTAAAGAAGAGCTTCAATAAACTTAAATTGTCATCCTATCAACTAATCTGTACAGCCGGGAACCTTCCGAAATGTCTGTCTCTCATCCAAGATCATGATGATATTTAGACCTTCACCAAAAGGAAGTAACTTCATCAGTTGTGACCTATGACACATATATTTCAAAATCAAAACTAAAAGGAAGTAAATTCATGAGTTGTGACCTATGAGCAAGTATATATCTCAATAGCAGCTGAAAAGAAGTCAATCTCTGAAGGTTCTTGCCATATGTATCCCGGCTAGACATCTTTGCTTCAAGCAAATCTTTTAGTGCTTTCATGTTTATGCATCTCAAATTCTTTCCATTTGCATCCCTTCTTCTGCTAGTTAATACAAACACCGAACTAAAATACATTTGGAAAGTTCTAGAAAGATCTTAGGAGAAACTCAATGATATTAGCAAAAAGTTATACATAGAGGAGGCACCTGTTTGTCACATGCAATTCTTATTACATCTAGTCCTTCATCCTGTGCAGCAAGATGGATCCATATCCATAATTGGCATTGTAATGAACTACGGTTTGTTTCAAAAAATTAGTCTGAGAATTGGACAAATATGCTTCTGTGTACAACAGAAAGAGGGAGCGTGGGGGGCATCGAGTTACCACGGTCTCCAAAATAGGTATATCAACGGAAACAAGCGTACACATCCTGCTCACACGCACACACGAAATATAAGCAGCACGAGAACGAACAACACACAACGCCCGACCATATCCGGAACATTTAAACGATCAACACGACATACAAATATTTAAAAGATCACCAAGGCAGACAGCATGACACATACGACACTGAAAGTAAAACACGCACACATGTAGATGTAATAGAAAGGAAAGAAGAAACCTTGATGAGACGAACAATGCAGCGACAGAAGAGATCATACAACCTACGAAATACAAAAAAACGGTCAGAGCACAATGACACATAGGCATGCAATAAACACTCGCCGGTCACAGAAGCAACAGAACGACCTATTTACCCGAGGCAGCACGCAGAAGCATGTTGGGTAAGCGGCAGGACAGACGATAAGAAGAAGTGCCAGTGACAGGAGAAGTAGTCTGAACCGTAGAACAAGCGTCAACACACACGCATTTCATCAAACATTCTATAAGCAAGCATAAGAGGAGTGGACTAACATCAATGAGAAGGAGAGACAGACACAAGGCTCGCGGCAAGCGACAACAGGAAACCGTACCAAACTGTGCATGAACAAAACGAAGGCAAACATACGAAATTAGCACGACGAATCCAAAGCAGCGGCGAAGAACATGCGCACTAGAGAAGGACGAACCTCAGCCAGCGGCAACCATCGAGCAGAGGAGGCCCATCGAAACAAAGCATGGGGCTGCCGCATCTCGTCCACCATGCCACACGACGAGGCAAAATATCCCAGTCCATCTCTCCTTTCTCGTCACAGTTTTTCAATCATCTTCTAGATGACTAACACGATTAGCACATCAACCAAGAAAATAAGATGAACGATGAACATCACATGGAAAAAAATAAGAAGGATGAATATCACCTCAACAAGAGACGAGGTAGATCGATTGCGCTTCTGTCCTCGGTCGCCAATGGCGTGGTTGGAGGGTGATTCTTCTCCTCTTCCATCCATTCTCCTCTCGGCCGGTAGCGGCGGCCTGGAGATCCTTGTCAACCGCGCGCACGACGCAACACAGCTCATCGTGGCGGGAGGCGGTGGCGGCCGCCTAGACGAGGCCCTTGGCTTGGTCTCAGGACTCGCTGTAGGCGTCGAGGTAGCGGTGGAGGTCCATGAGCGCCACCGTGCACCTGGGCTCGTGAAGGGCGGCGGCCGCGGCGTCGACCAGCACGTCGTAGGTGTCAGCCATCTCTCTCTCTCCAACTGCCGCGGCGTCGATGGAGGTGAGGCATGCACGATGCATCGGCCCCCACACGCACATGCATCGGGCAGCAGTCCATCATCTCTCTCCAAAGTGTAAATGTATAGAAGACGCAACACCCCGCACAGAAAAGGTGTACCCGCACACTAGACACGGAAGTCGCGGCCGACGAGCGGGACCAAAGCAGGAGCGGCCCTCCCGTCATCGGGCTAGTACAAACGTGTGTGCACAATCCAAGTGCACATGCGTCGACCCAGCCCCTCTGTAGCTGACGTAGGACGTAGTAACTCCCAGGACGCACGACGCGGGAAGCGCGTGAGAAGCGCCGCGCAGCGGTTAGCCGAGGAAATCAGAAAATACCCTTACATGAGATGTGCCCAGCCATGGCAGCTGATTAGCGGGACAGGGAGTAGCACTGGCCCACTCGTCATTAGAACAACACAAGTGCAGGCGCAAAAGCCAGTTGCACATGTACCGGCTAACCCTTTGCGACTCCCCAGGACGCAAAGCGCACCCACGTAGCGCGGCAGGTTTGGCTACCCCACGCACCAACAAACTGGCACCCAGCCAATCCAATGCATCACGAGCTCACAGGTCATGCACCGCCCAAGATCTACTGCCCGGTCAAAAAGCACAAGTCAATTTGCAGCGAACATCCAACGGATAGGAACAAGAAAAAGACCACTTTGACCCAAATCGAACGGCTAGCGAAGGATGAATCCGGGGGAGCGCCCTGGGAGCGAGTTGCCCAGCCTCATTATTAGTTTAAATTCAGAAATTCAGTGTCATTTCCGATCAACAATATGTCATCCACATATAATATCAGAAATGCTACAGAGCTCCGACTCACTTTCTTGTAAATACAGGCTTCTCCAAAAGTCTATATAAAACCATATGCTTTGATCACACTATCAAAGCGTATATTCCAACACCGAGAGGCTTGCACCAGTCCATAAATGGATCCCTGGAGCTTGCACACTTTGTTAGCACCTTTTGGATCAACAAAACCTTCTGGTTGCATCATATACAACTCTTCTTTAAGATATCCATTAAGGAATGTAGTTTTGACATCCATTTATCAAATTTCATAATCATAAAATGCATCAATTGCTAACATGATTTGGACAGACTTAAGCATCGCTATGGGTGAGAAGGTCTCATCATAGTCAACTCCTTGAACTTGTCGAAAACCTTTTGCAACAAGTCGAGCTTTGTAGATAGTAACATTACTGTCGGAGTCAGTCTTCTTCTTGAAGATCCATTTATTCTCTATTGCTTGCCGATCATTGGGCAAGTCAACCAAAGTCCATACTTTGTTCTCATACATGGATCCCATCTCAGATTTCATGGCCTCAAGCCATTTTGGGGAATCTGGGCTCATCATCTCTTCCTCATAGTTTGTAGGTTCATCATGGTCAAGTAACATGACCTCCAAAATAGGATTACCATACCACTCTAGTGCGGATCTTACTCTGGTTGACCTACGAGGTTCGGTAGTAACTTGATCAGAAGTTTCATGATCATCATCATTAGCGTCCTCACTAATTGGTGTAGGTATCCTGGAACTGATTTCTGTGATGAACTACTTTCCAATAAGGGAGAAGGTACAATTACCTCATCAAGTTCTACTTTCCTCCCACTCACTTCTTTCGAGAGAAACTCCTTCTCTAGAAAGGATCCATTCTTATCAACGAATATCTTGCCTTCGAATCTGTGATAGAAGGTGTACCCAACAATCTCCTTTGGGTATTCCATGAAGACACATTTCTCCAATTTGGGTTCGAGCTTATCAGGTTGAAGCTTTTTCACATAAGCATCGTAGCCCCAAACTTTAAGAAACGACAACTTGGGTTTCTTGCCAAACCACAGTTCATATGGTGTCGTCTCAACGGATTTCGATGGTGGCCTATTTAACGTGAATGCAACTGTCTCTAAAGCATAACCCCAAAACAATAGTGGTAAATCAGTAAGAGACATCATAGATCGCACCATATCTAATAAAGTGCGGTTACGACGTTCGGACACACCATTACGCTGTGGTGTTCCAGGTGGCGTGAGTTGTGAAACTATTCCACATCGTTTCAAACGAAGACCAAACTCATAACTCAAATATTCACCCCCGCGATCAGATTATAGAAACTTTATTTTCTTGTTACGATGATTTTCCACTTCACTCTAAAATTCTTTGAACTTTTAAAATGTTCCAGACTTATGTTTCATTAAGTAAATATACCCATATCCGCTTAAATCATCTGTGAAGGTCAAAAAATAACGATACCTGCCGTGAGCCTTAACACTCATCGGACCGCATACATCAGTATGTATTGTTTCCAATAAGTCAGTGGCTCGCTCCATTGCTCCGGAGAATGGAGTCTTAGTCATCTTTCCCATGAGGCATGGTTCACGAGCATCAAATGATTCATAATCAAGTGATTCCAAAAGTCCATTCGTATGGAGTTTCTTCATGCGCTCTACACCAACATGACCTAAATGGCAGTGCCACTAGTATGTTGCACTATCATTATGAACTTTGTATCTTTTGGCATCAATATCATGAATATGGGTATCACTACGATCGAGATTCAATAAACTATTCACCTTGGGTGTATGACCACAGAAGGTTTTATTCATGTAAACAGAATAAAAAATATTCTTTGACTTAAATGAATAACCTTATTGCAATAAAAATGATCCAATCATATTATGCTCAATGCAAACACCAAATAACATCTATTTTAGGTTCAACACTAATCCCGAAGGTAAAGGGAGTGTGCGATGCTGATCTTATCAACCTTGGAATCACTTCCAACACACATCGTCAGCTCGCCCTCAACTAGTCTCTGTTCATTTTGTAACTCCTGTTTCAAGTTACTAATCATAGCAACTGAACCAATACCAAATACCTAGGGGATACTATGAACACTAGTAAAGTACACATTAATAACTTGTATATCATATATACGTTTGTTCACTTTGCCATCCTTCTTATCCGCCAAGTATTTGGGGCAGTTCTGCTTCCAGTGACCATTTCCTTTGTAGTAGAAGCACTTAGTTTCAGGCTTGGGTCTAGCTTTGGGCTTCTTCTTGGGAGTGGAAACTTGCTTGCCATTCTTCTTGAAGTCCCTTTCCCTTTCCCTTTTACTTGAAACTAGTGGTCTTGTTAACCAACAACACTTGATGCTCTTTCTTGATTTCTACCTTCGCCAATTTTAGCATCGTGAAGAGCTCGGGAATCATTTTCGTCATCCCATGCATATTATAGTTCATCATGAAGTTCCAGTAACTTGGTGATAGTGACTAGAGAACTCTATCAATCAATATATTATCTGGAAGATTAATTCCCACTTGATTCAAGTGATCGTAGTACTTGGACATTCTGAGCACATGCTCACTAGTTGAGCTATTCTCCTCCATCTTGTAGGTAAAGTACTTGTCAGAGGTCTCATACCTCTTGACACGGGCATGAGTCTGAAATACCAATTTCAACTCTTGGAACATCTCATATGCTCCATGGCATTCAAAACATTTTTGAAGTCCCGGTTCTAAGTCGTAAAGCATGGCGCACTAAACTATCAAGTAGTCATCATACCGAACTTGCCAAACGTTCATAACGTCTGCATCTGCTCCTGCAATAGGTCTGTTACCTAGTGGTGCATCAAGGACATAATTCTTCTATGCAGCAATGAGGATAATCCTCAGATCGCGGATCCATTCCGCATCATTGCTACTTTCATCTTTCAACTTATTTTTCTCTAGGAACATATCAAAAATAAATGGGGAGCTACATCGCAAGCTATTGATCTACAACATAGATATGCAAATACTATCAGGACTAAGTTCATGATAAATTAAAGTTCAATTAATCATATTACTTAAGAACTCCCACTTAGATAGACATCCCTCGTCATCTAAATGATCACGTGATCCAAATCAACTAAACCATGTCCGATCATCACGTGACATGGAGTAGTTTTCAATGGTGAACATCACTATGTTGATCATATCTATTATATGATTCATGTTTGACCTTTCGGTCTCAGTGTTCCGAGGCCATATCTGCATATGCTAGACTCGTCAAGTTTAACCCGAGTATTATGCGTGTGCAAAACTGGCTTGCACCCGTTGTATGTGAACGTAGAGCTTATCACACCCGATCATCATGTGGTGTCTCGGCACGACGAACTATAGGAACGGTGCATACTCAGGGAGAACACTTATACCTTGAAATTTAGTGATGGATCATCTTATAATGCTACCACCGTACTAAGAAAAATAAGATCCATAAAGGATAAACATCACATGCAATCAAAATATGTGACATGATATGGCCGTGCCTTTGATCTCCATCTCCAAAGTACCGTCATGATCTCCATCGTCACTGGCATGACACCATGATCTCCATCATCTTGATCTCTATCAACGTGTCGTCACATGGTTGTCTCGCCAACAATTGCTTTTGCAACTATTGCTATCGCATAGTGATAAAGTAAAGCAATTATACAATGCTTGCATCTTATGCAATAAAGAGACAACCATAAGGCTCCTGC
The DNA here is from genome assembly GCF_018294505.1 of Triticum aestivum. Taxonomy (NCBI): domain Eukaryota; kingdom Viridiplantae; phylum Streptophyta; class Magnoliopsida; order Poales; family Poaceae; genus Triticum; species Triticum aestivum. Next base: position 405,386,009 of record NC_057812.1, on the reverse strand, counting down.
CAGTTGCCGATGACTTTAACAAAACATGATCATCTCATACAACAAATTATATCACATCATATCTTGACCATATATCATCACAACATGCCCTGCAAACGCAAGTTAGACGTCATGTACTTTGTTGTTGTTAGTTTTACGTGGCTGCTACGGGCTTCTAGGAAGAACCGTTCTTACCTACACATTAAAACCACAACAATTTTTCATCAAGTGTGTTGTTTTAACCTTCAACAAGGACCGGGCGTAGTCAAACCCGATTCAACTAAAGTTGGAGAAATAGACACCTGTCAGCCACCTATGTGCAAAGCACGTTTGTAGAACCAGTCTCATGAATGCAGTCATGTAATCTCAGTCCGGGCCGCTTCATCCAACAATACCGCCGAGTCAAAGTAAGAAGTTGCTGGTAAGGAGTATGACTATTATCGCCCATAACTCTTTGTGTTCTACTCGTGCATATAACATCTATGCATAGTCCTGGCTCAGATGCCACTGTTGGGGAACACAGTATTTCAAAAAATTTACCTACGATCATGCAAGATCTATCTAGGAGATGCATAGCAACGAGAGGGGAGAGTGTGTCCACGTACCATCGTAGACCAAAAGTGGAAGCGTTTAGTAATGCAGTTGATGTAGTCGAATGTCTTCGCGATCGAACCGATCCAAGCACCGAACATACGACACCTCTGCGTTCAACACACGGTCAGCTCGATGACATCCCTTGATCTCTTGATCCAATTGATGATGAGGGAGAGTTACGTTAGCACAACGGCGTGGCGACGGTGATGATGAAGTTACCGGCGCAGGGCTTCGCCTAAGCACTACGACAATACGACCGAGGTGTGTAACTGTGCAGGGGGAACCGCACACGGCTAAGAGAAGACTTGGTGTGCCTTTGGGGTGCCCCCCTCCCACATATATAAAGGGGGGAGGAGGAGGTCGGCCAAGGTGTGGCGTGCCAAGGGGGGGAGTCGCCCCCCCCCAACTCTAGTCCAATTCGGATTGGGCTTGGGGGGCGCGTGCCTCCACCTGGCCGCGGCCTCCTCTCTTCCACTAGGGCGTATGAAGGGGGGGTTCCGGTAATCCCCCGGTACTACGGAAAATGCCCGAACCTATCCAAAACCATTCCGATGTCCAAACATAACCTTCCAATATATCAATCTTTTTTTCTCGACCAATTCGAGACTCCTCGTCATGTCCGTGATATCATCCGGGACTCCAAACAAACTTTGGTACATCAAATCACATACCTCATAATGCAAATCGTCATCGAACGTTAAGCGTGTGGACCCTACGGGTTCGAGAACTATGTAGACATTACTGAGAACCATCTTCGGTCAATAATCAATAGCGGAACCTGGATGCTCATATTGGTTCCTACATATTCTACGAAGATCTTTATCGGTCAAAACCGCATAACAACATATGTTGTTCCCTTTGTCATCGAAATGTTACTTGCCCGAGAGTCGATCGTCGGTATCATCATACCTAGTTCAATCTAGTAACCAGAAAGTTTATTTACTTGTTCCGTAATGCATCATCCCATGGCTAACTCATTAGACACATTGCTTGCAAAGCTCACAGTGATGTGCATTACTGAGAGGGCCCAGAGATACCTCTCCGATACACAGAGTGAAAAATCCTAATCTCGATCTATTCCTACTCAACAAACACCATCGGAGACACCTGTAAAGAATCTTTATAATCACCCAGTTATGTTGTGACGGTTGATAGCACACAAGGTGGTCCTCCGGTATTCGGGAGTTGCATAATCTCATAGTCTAAGGAACATGTATAATTCATGAAGAAAGCAATAGCAGAAAAACTAAACGATCATTATGCTAAGCTAACGGATGGGTCTTATCCATCACAACATTCTCTAATGATGTGATCCCGTTCATCAAATGACAACACATGTCTATGGCTAGGAAACTTAACCATATTTGATTAACGAGCTAGTCAAGTAGAGGCATACTAGGTACACTCTGTTTGTCTATGTATCCACACATGTACTAAGTTTCTAGTTAATACAATTCTAGCACGACTAATAAACATTTATCATGATATAAGGAAATATACATAACAACTTTATTATTGCCTCTAGGGCATATTTCCTTCACCATCCCCATTGCATTGACGGGTTGGTCGCTAAGCACTATCGCAGCGCTGGATGCCGCGGGCGTCAGCGAGGTCTCCGTGGACTCGTGCGAGCTCGTGTGCATGCCAGCGGCAGCATCCGTGCCCGTTTGCGCCCCTCCGCCCACCGCAACGCCGGTCCCCATGCGTTTTTCCGCACCCACGATGCCCATGCCTGTGCACACGCCCCCCTCAACGGCATGGGACGCCGCCGTTGACTGCTACCTCGTAGAGCCGCCAATTGCCGTCCTCCCTTGCCCTGCCTGTCGATCGTGTGATGACATGATGTTTGATTTCCAAGTGAAGAGCATTCTATGATGCCTTGAAGAGTTCAACAACGGCGTCCCAGAGGACGACAACGACAATGCCGACATGGCACGACGCTTTCACTGACGTCAGGAACAGTTTTCTTTGGGTTTAATACCATATCCCGATCATATGAATATAAATTCGCAGTGTGACAGACTGAAAGATATGGTTTGAACGAACTTGCATTTTTCTCTCTTAACATGCAGACTTATCAAACGATTTTATTGGGAAAAACGTCAATGGCTTTTAAATATAAAACAATCATCGCAAACATTTGAGTTAGAACACCCTTATGCAAACCGACAGCTTCCCCAGGAAGCCAAGGGAAATTGTGCCGAGCAGGATTTCTGTAGCTCTTGATCGCAAACGTTTTAAACACACATATGCAAACTGAGAGCTATGGTCTTCCCCCGTAAGTCAAGGGAAAATTCGCAGAGCAGGATTTGCGTATCTCTTCAACACAAATGGTTTAGATTGAATACGATATGCAAATGCCAGACTTTGTCGCTAAACCAGGAGAAAATGTGCCAAGCACGATTTGTACATCCCTTCAATGCAAACGATTGTTTTGGATGACCCGTGTGCAACCATCTACATACAATTTGGTATGGTTTGCATCTGCAATATTGGGCATATTGCCATTTATCAAACTGGAAAGATTGACATTTGTTGATCTAGTAACATTGTCATTTGTCAACCTTGTAACACTGCGATTTGTCAAAATATGTAGCTAAAAATCACTAGCACTATCTAATTTTTGCAACTAAAATTCTGAAATTAAGCATAGATTTCATTCATAGATTAAGCAGCCGTTCTTTATACAAACAGTTCAACTCGACAGTTGAACCGTCCAAACTTTTCCCCAATTGTTGCCAACCACGTACTGAAATAGCTAGTCCAACTATATATACTAGCTAATTTTTAAGTAGGTTGTACAGTTTCACCACATCTGTAGTCAGATGAACGAAACAAAATAGCCCCTAAATACGACTACTACGGTGGGGCTTTGTACTACTTCTGGCAGCCTCTCCTCTATCGAGCGCGCTCAGGAAGAGGCATAGGAGGAGGAGCCTACCGATGAGTTGGACAACTGCAATACGGTGCCTGCCGCTACTGCACCTTCAACGACGCTCACCTCGAATGCCCTCTACCGCTCCAGACGACCCCTCTCGAAGAGGTGGTTCTCCTTGTAGGTCTCCTGATTCCTCGCCTCAGCGGTGGTTTGTGCTGTGGCCACGGCGGCAGTAAGGCTCTTTGCATGCTCCACGAGGTGCTCCACTTTCTCCCGCAGGAACTCGGTGTAGCGCGCAAGGTCGCTGATGCACGTGCGGGCCTCCACCTCTCGCCTTCGGGCGGCGGTGGCGGAGCGGGTGATGACATGTAACACCCATGATGCAGCTATATCTCCTACGTGTCGGAGCATGACTTAGAGGCATAACCGCATAGTAGGCATGTCGCAAGAGGGGTAATGTTTACACATCCCATGTACTGAATAAGAAAGGGATAAAGAGTTGGCTTACAATCGCCACTTCACACAATACATAAGTATAGCATTACAACATCCAGAATACAATCAAGGTCCGACTACGCAACCAAAATAAAGAAAGACCACCCCAAATGCTAGATCCCCGATCGTCCCGACTGGGCTCCACTACTGATCAACTAGAAACGAAACAACACAACAAACATGATCTTCATCGAGCTCCCACTCGAGCTGAGTTGCGTCACCTACACTGGTATCATCGGCACCTAAAATTGTTTGGAAGTATCTGTGAGTCACGAGGACTCAACAATCTCACACCCGCAAGATCAAGACTATTTAAGCTTATGGGTAGGAAAGGGTAGTGAGGTGGAGCTGCAGCAAGCACTAGCATATATGGTGGCTAACAAACGCAAATGAGAGCGAGAAGAGAAGCAAAGCATGGTCGTGAACTAGAAGTGATCCTGAAAGCTACTTACGTTCAAGCATAACACAAGACCATGTTCACTTCCCAGACTCCGCCGAGAAGAGAATATCACGGCTACACACGCGGTTGATCATTTTAATTAAGTTCAGTGTCAAGTTTTCTACAACCGTACATTAACAAATTCCCATCTTCCCATAACCGCGGGCACGGCTTTCGAAGGTTCAAAACCCTGCAGGGGTGTCCTAACTTAGCCCATCACAAGCTCTCACGGTCAACGAAGGATATTCCTTCTCCCAGGAAGACCCGATCAGACTTGGAATCCCGGTTACAAGACATTTCGACAATGGTAAACCAAGACCAGCAAAGCCGCTCGAATGTGCCGACAAATCCCGATAGGAGCTGCACATATCTCATTCTCAGGGCACACCGAATTGTCCAAGATTCCGGTAGGCCAACCCAGAGTTGCCCCTGGTGGTCACCGGCGGCTGACAGGTTGGACCAACACTCAGAGGAGCACTGGCTCGGGGGTTTAAAATAAAGATGACCCTTGAGTCTGCAGAAACCAAGGGAAAAAGGCTTAGGTGGCAAATGGTAAAACCAAGGTTGGGCCTTGCTGGAGGAGTTTTATTCAAAGTGAACTGTCAAGGGGTTCCCATGACACCCAACCGCGTACGGAACGCAAAATCAAGGAACATAACACCGGTATGATGGAAACTAGGGCGGCAAGAGTGGAACAAAACACCAGGCATAAGGCCGAGCCTTCCACCCTTTACCAAGTATATAGATGCATTAAATAAGAGATATTGTGATATCCCAACAATAACCATGTTCCAACAAGGAACAAACTTCATCGTCACCTACAACTAGCAACACTATAAGAGCGGCTGAGCAAAGCGGTAACATAGCCAAACAACAATTTGCTAGGAAAGGTGCGTTAGAGGCTTGACATGGCAATTTGGGAGGCATGATATAGCAAGTGGTAGGTATCGCGGCATAGCAAAAGAGCGAGCAACTAGCAAGCAAAGATAGAAGTGATTTCGAGGGTATGGTCGTCTTGCCTGAGATTCTGCAAGGAAGAAGAACGAGTCCATGGAGAAGACAAACAGACGTAGTCGAACGGATCCTCACAAATGCACGTTATCGGAACTAACTCGAAGAAGCAAACAACATAGTAAACAACCATCACATAACATGGAATGATGCACAACCAAGTATGATGCATGTCCGGTTTAATGATTCATGGCATGTCAAAGTGCACAAACAAATACTAATAGTTAAGTGGAGCTCAATATACAACGAGTTGCATATTGACGGAACACCACATTCAAGTTATTTAGTTCGATCTCGTTTATGCACTCAACATTATTAAATGTTGGTTAGCATGGCAAGGTGTGAAGCAAAGTAAAACTACCTATCTAGGCAAGTTTAAATGAGGCCGGAACAACAAGCAACAAGTCCGAAAAATCCTCATGTGCATATTTATGGATTTGGTACTGTTCTGCCCTATACACAATTTTAGAGCTGCTAAACATGCAAAGTAAAGCCACCATGTTAAACTAGGCATTTTTCTACCCCATTTACATATAGAGTTTATTAAGTTTGGAGCTACGGTTATTAAGTTATGAATTAAAGCATTTTAGCATGGCAATATAGCAAAACAAAGCAAACAACAAGTTTCAACATTGTAAACATTCATGAAAGTTGAAAATAATGAAACTAGAAAAAATCCTAACAATTTTTCATATATAAGTTATTTACATGTGATGCACGGTTTGAGAGTTACAATATGCATGGAGCTTAGGGGTTATTCTGAAAAACTGCCATCTCTGGAATAAATAGGAAATTCGTTCTGAAAAAAACATCCATTGGGCCGAAACAGAGGCTGGCCCAATAGCACAAGGGTAGGTGGGTGACTGCTCACCACTGGGCCAAGCCCCAGTCGGCGGAGAGGGAGAGACCGGCAGGGGCGCGCTGGGCCGGCCTGCTTGGCTCGATCGAGAGAGTCAACGCGGCTTGGCGTCGCTCATGTTCTGACTGACGAAGCAGAGGAACGCAGCAGTTCGGCGCGGCGGGACATGGCAGCAGGGCGGTGACGAGTCTTGGGAGCGACGTGGGGCAAAGCGAGCAAGGAGGCAGGGGCTTGCCGGCGGCGTCAATCCGGGCGGTGCAGGCGCAGGGAAGGTGAGGCGACATTGCAGGGGGGTCGAGGCGCTCGTCCTTCTCTGCTTGAACTACAGCTTCCCGATGCAGCGGAAGCAGGGGCCGGCAATGGGGACTCCGGCGAACTGGCCGGCGGAGCTGCGAGTCCATGGGTCGCGGGATTCGGCTAGGAACGGGCGACCTGGCGGAGGCCGGCCGGATCTGGAGCGAGCTGTGGCGGCTTGAGGCACCGGGGCAGGCAGAACTCAACGAGGCCATGGCGCTACGGGAGGGCTTGGCAGCAAGATCTTGAGGCTTCGGCAGCGAGGTTCGAAGGGGAAGCAGTGGAACTTGGCGCGGCGGAACTCTCCAGCGAAGCAGCAGCGGAAGCGGGGCTTGGCTAAGGCGGAGCCTCTCCGGCAAGGCGTGGACAGGACAGCAAGAGTCCGAGGCCATGGCGACTCGACGGCGGCGCTGCAACTTCGAGGCGTGGGAGCTCCCTGTACAAGAAGACAGAGGGAGAGAGATGTAAGCGAGTGGGAAGAAGAATTGAAGGAAGGAGAAGAGATGGGCGCGAGGCACTCATCTCCGGTACGGCGGCGCTCCAAACGGCGGCGGTGGCGCTCGTTCTGGTTGGAGGAGGAGCTCGGTTCATCTTGGGTCTCGGGCGCAAGGACGAGGTGGATCGATGGTTGCTCTGGTTGGTGGGATGGGTCAATTGAGAGCAGTGGCTGGCGCTGGTTGGTGGATCGGGCAAGATCGCGATGTAGATGGTGAGAAGAGTGGCGGCGGGTGAGGCAATGGATGGGACATCTCCCCTAGAAATTAGGTTGATCTGTTTATATATGGCATATGGATTTGGGTAGGGGCTACCTCGTCCCTTCGATCGTAATCGGACGGTCGAGAAAACAAATAGGTAGGGAGTCCAAAAAAAAAAACAGAGATGTTTTATAGATGATTGGGGTTGATCCGGATCCATCGGTGACGACTGTCCGAGTTGGGTTTGGGGAAGTTTTCGGACGCGTGGGGGGGTCTGAGAAATGTGCAGATAGGAGGTCTGACAAAAGGCCACGAAGGCAAGGGGGTTTGATGGGCTCAAAAAAGAGATATAAGAGAAGGAGAGGCCCGACGGCAGTTTCGGGGACCGAAACGTCCGACGTTTGACTGGCTATAATGCCGCTATAGTTTAACGGTTGGGTTATCAAACGAGCTCTAAATGCAATGAAACTTGACAGGCGGTCTATCTACACTATAATAAGACCGCACGCCAACTTTCATCCCATTCCGAGAACATTTTCCGGCCACTTATAAAATAATATTTCGGAGGTGCCGCGGACGCATGCAAGTGTGTCTGGGCTTAGAACGTGCAACGGAAGGAACGGGGAGACCCGGACGGATGCAAGTTTTGAAAACATGATGATGCAATACACATGATGACATGGCAAGAAGCAACACACAAGCGAAAGACATGGCAACGACGACGAATATCTGGAAGACACCTGGCGCATCGGTCTCGGGGCGTCACAACACTCCACCACTACGAGAGGATCTCGTCCCAAGATCTAGGATGGCACCGGAAAGAAATGGAAGAGGACGAGGTAAAACAAAGTTGCTTCTTTGACAAACGACTGAAACCAAAGAACCTTGAGATGTCGAAAACTTGAAAGAAAGAATACAACGGAGATGAACGAAGATGAAAACACACCGTTAGACAACAGGAACATGAAATACGACGAGAACCAAGAGGTTAAGTGAGAGGATAGATACTGAAACCACTCCGATTAAAACAAGATAGAGAAGGAGTAAGAATGATATAATGTGGACAGCACTCCAACTGTAAATGGAAGGAATTGAACATGAACTTGGGAGGATTGGATGATACTTGAGGAAATCAACAACACATTGCCTCCAGATCTATTGGAAGAATGGCACAATGGGTAAGAAAGATTTCAGAGAGCACTCCGGTCGAGAAGGAAGGCAAAACTTGACAAAATGGGAAGAACTTGAAAAGAGGGCATGACACTCCGGTTGAATGGATAAGCAAAGGGCTGGTGTCGGGGACTATGCCACCACCACGGTATAGCCTCCCAGCTAGAGTTGTCCTCTAATGACGGCGGAGTGGCTGAGCAACGACGACGGACTGGTGTCATTTGCGGTTGTGGGAGAAGCGGAAGAGATAAGCTATAGGGAGGGAGGGGAAAATGCGACACATGACTCGCCGACCGTGAGGATTTATCTAGCAGACCTATACGCATTGGGATTTTGGGGGATTTCACCGAGTTCGGCGGGAAGCTTGCACGGGAACCTGCGAGGTTCCATGGGAACGGGCTCACCGACGATTCATTGGCGACACTTCGAGCCACTGTTTGGCTAGAAGAACGCCCCCGCACGCTGCACAAGCTTCCGCTGTAAGCCGTCTGTGACTGCAGGGTGACAAGACGTGTGAGAGGAGGACGAAAGGCCACTTACACATGCAATTAATAAAAAACGTTTGCGATTTAATTACCTACTATACCACTGTCCTGGTTTATAAGTAGGATTTAACTAATAAAATACGAATGCATGTTGCCAAGGATTATATCGTTGGATTCGTATTTGAACATAGTTTCCAATTATATAATTTTTATAACATGCATTAATATTTTGTTGGTTAAATTTAAGGGCAAAGTATGCCACAGAATATAAAGGGGACTAATGTGACGGAGGTAGTAGCACACGACCGCTCTCTACGCAGCAACGCAACTGCCGGCCGGCTTGTAGGCGATCATTCCCTGCATGTTCAATTGCTCTATGTTGCCAGTGTTTGGGGCCGGCGCATGATCAAGCACGTTCGTGTGCATGCGGTTGCATCAGGCGGGGAGCGACGATGCAGTTACCCGGTCCCCATTTATTCCTGCGGCCATTTACCTTCATATCTCACGCCACATGACACAATAAGCATAACCACGATGACACATACACAGAGGACATCCGGCGGTTCCAATGGCGCTCCCCGTGGCTCCAATGGCGCTCCCAGCGGCCGACAATGACAACGACGGGCAGTTCACCACACATCACGTAGTGGACACCCACATGAGGGGGAAGGCCCTCTCGGTAGTGTACACGAACAAGCCGGTCTCGGTGGAGAGCTCCATCCAAACTACGGAGCGGTTGCTTGCCGAGGACAAGTACCAAGTGGTCGGCTTCGACCTCGAGTACACCATTGGTCCTGCCGGGCACGATCAGAAGGTTGTTGTCGCCCAGTTGTGCGTGCAACTTGACGTCCTCATCTACCACTACCACCTGGCCACAAGGCCTGGCAAGCATTTCTCCAAGTTTATCAACAGCTCTGACTACAGTTTCACTATGGTGGACACCACCAACAATCTAAAAGCGCTCAAGGATTCAGGATTGAAATGCCAAAATCTTGTCCACATCCAGGACCACTACAAGGTCTGGGGCAGCAAGAACAACAAACAGAACTCCCTGGTTGACCTCGCCTGGGCCATCATCGACCCCTACTACATGAAGATGAAGGATGAGAGCAAGGACAAGAACACATGGCACAGTGTCTAGCATTAGATACTGGATGAACAACACGTCAAGTACGCGACCAAGGACATGTACACAAGCTACGAGATGTACATGCGGATTGTTGACACGAGGGAGTGTCTTCTTCCTGCCCCAGCCGAGGGATTGAGCCAGAGAGCAATAGCGGGAGTGTCACAAGAAGTAGATGACTAGACGATCATTTCTCCTAGTTTAGAATGCATGCAATTTGTTTATTGAGGTGTGTGTGAATGATCTGTATAGTCACTTATGGAATTGGATGTTTATTTCAGTTACATATATGTATGTTATTCTTCTGTAGACAGAGAAAATCACATGGCTTATTAGCAGCAACCGTCTGTGTTATTATGGGTTTTCGCACATATTTCTGATTAGGAACCTGTTTGCTGCATATCACACACATCTTGTTTAGTTGAACCATTTCCATTCTGTTGCCTAATCACACACAGTTCATCCTAGTGAACTGTATGCCGTATACCACACACACCCTCATCTGGCTGCCCGTTTCTGTTGTTCTTCATCCTCGCAAACATTTCTTCTAGATTAAGTGTTTCCCACTCATCGCACACACAACTCCAATATGAATCGTGTTTGATGTCGCCGCCATCGCAAATGGTTTGCATCTTTTTTGACGGTTTTATTACATCACCGTTTGTCATTGATGCATCCCACATAGTTTTGCCGAAGTGTCTCTAATTTGGCTGTCACGTTTGGACCATCCTGTAGTAGTGAGAGTTAGGTACAATAGCACTTTTGGATATCTAATGAGTGTATAATGACTAATTTGCCACTGTGGTAACCCCTTATCCTATAAAAGGACGGCCATGGCGACCTAAAATAGGATTCAAACCCTTATACACTCTTACGCGCATAGCTGCTCTCCCCAAGGCGACCTTGTCTGGCTTAAGCGCTGGTGTTCGTCACGGTCCTCCATCCAATCCACCAAAGCAGGAGTAGGGTTTTACGCTTCGCAGCGGCCTGAACCTGGGTAAAAACCACTTGCGTCACCATTGACGTGCTACTCTATAGTCTCCACTCTTTGTGCAATGTGCCCTTCCCCCTTGCGGAACCACAAGGGGCCAATGGCCCCATAGATGATCGTGTTCTGCCATGATATACGGTCAATTATCCACAGACACTGGCCTAAAGTAGCAAAGACCTTCAAATCAATCACTACTGGAATCATGGTCTTTGCCGTCAGCCAACTGACAACAAAGGAGGTCTTTGCCATAAGCTTATACAAAACTAACGGCAAACAAAGAGCTAACAACAAAGATTGTGTTTGCCGTCAGCAAGCTCTTTGTTGTCCACTAGCGAACGACATAGAAGCTTTGTTGTCTGCTAGCAGACAGCAAAGAGGGAGGGTGGCCCACTAACGAGTACCACCACTACAAAAAAGACACATCCGTGACATTTTGGGCCGAACAATTTTTTTTTTCTGTAATACTTATGACACCTCTATGAAAATATTTATGACAAAACACGGTATCATCATAGTTGTGGTGGGGTCCTACTTCTATGACAAAAAAACATGATAGAAAATGGGCTTTTCATCCTGGGCATGGCGGAGACGCAGCTGCATGACATTCTTTGGGTCGTCCCTGACGGAAAAAACTGTGGTAGAAGCAAGGGCGCGAAAAATATCGGGGAGTCCCCGGTTATGGTGCGTGGTCGAGGGCCGAGCGATGCGCATTTATCTTGCGTACGCGCGTGTGTGCGAGGCGGTGGGCTCTAACTGAACCTGAGCGAGGCGTTGGGCTCTAACTGAACCCGAGCGATTGCACTGCAGGCTATGCGTTACTGAAACCGAGCGATCGATTGATGGCTGTTAACTGAACCCGATCAAGCGATTCCTTCGGTACTGCTGCTAACTAAAGTCGATCGATGCTGCCTCTGGATGAACAGTGAGCATTGCGGGGGGGGGGGGGGTTAGGGTTGGATGAACAGTTCCCGGTGGGGGTGGATGAACAGGACCCCGTGGTGTTGCCTCTAGATGAACAGGACCCCGATCGATCGAGCCGGTTGGGGCTGGATGAACAAAACCCCGTGGATGGCAGGATGAACAGGACGACCCCGTGGAGGGTAGGATGAACAGTAGACGGTGGAGGGTAGGATGAACAGTAGCCCATGGAGGGGTGGTTGAACAAGAGCCCGTGGAGAGGGCTGGTTGGACAGTAGCCGGCGGAGTAGCACGGGTGGAGGCTGGATGAGCAGGAGCCCGTGGATGAACATTCGGAGGTGGAGGCTGGAGGAGGTCTACGGTGGATGAACAGTAGCCCGTGGAGGCTGGAGGGGGTCGACGGTGGAGATGAACATTATCTCATGGAGTCCCATTTTGCAGTACGCCACACCCCTCCCGATGAACAGGACCCCTGTTTCGACTGTAGCGCTCCAACACAAGTCCATTTCCTCCGTTTTGTTGTACGCCACACCCCTCCCGATCAACAGGACCCCCATTTCGACCGTAGGAGGTCCGTTTCCTCCATTTTGCGGTATGCCAGACCCCTCTCGATGAATAGGATCCCGTTTCGAATGTGGCCGGTCGAACACAAGGCCGTTTCCTCCGTTCTGTGGTATGCTAGGCCTCGTTTCCATCGTCTATTCCGTCCAAGCCCTCCTGATGAACACGACGATGCATTCCGTTCTGACCAAGCCGGTTGGCTCCCCATGAACACGACGATGATGTTGTTTCTCCGTTCCGACCCAGCCATGTACACGAGCCCTGGCCATACGTAGGCGCGAGTAGGCATTCGAGACCCTGCCCGTATGTACGTACGTGGCCATATTTTCTTTCTTGCACACTGGCCACTGTAGGTATGTGTACATGCTACGTGCGTGCCTCTACATCAACCAGTATGTACGTACACGTTCACGAACAGAATGACAATGCTACATACGCTTCGACCATGTGGGTCTCGACTCTCAGGCACTTCCTTGCCTGCGAAGATGTAGCTAGTGGGTCCCAGCAGTCATGGGAAATGTTTTTTTCGCAAAATACGGTGGCCTGTCCGGTGGGTCCCCGCTGTCAGCTGGAGGAATAATTATTTTGCGCGTAATAAGGAGGCACTTCCTAGCTGCGGCCGTGGACCCAGCTATCAGCCTCTCCATGTACAGTCCACGTCTGATGGAAGCCGTTCCTTGACCACGTTGACCACGCTGCGCCGAGAGCACCAGGGCGGTGTACGATGGCAAGGCTTAGGAAGGGGACGACGCGGAGCCAGGGAAGACGCAACAGTGGATGCCCACGCGTAGAGGAGTACGAGGGTTCACTGGTTCGCTGCGGTGTGAGGCTGCCGTCACCGCAGAATAACAGGGGGTGTGGGTGAGTAGAGGGATGGCCTGGCCTTCGGTGGGAGTAGTAGGGGGCAGCGAGGCCTCCGCCGCATCGCAGCCAGCCACGGGAAGCAGGAGCACGAGGCACGACCAGCGCTGGTTTGGGCGGCTAGAGCAAGAAGACCAGAGGTTGAAGAAGCACTACGGCCGTTGGATTGACATCGTACGGTCACTGGAGCTAGAATTGTTCATATTGACTAAGTTGACAAAGCACTCCCTCCCCGTCAACTTAGTGGGCCCACAAGTCAGTCTCCCACCAAGGTGGATCCCAACTAGCAGGGGTAGTATTCATTTTTTTTGTGCGTAATAAGGAGGCACTTCCGGTGGGTCCGAGCTGACAGCGGGGGGGACGTTTTTTCGTGAAATACGGTGGACCGTCCGGTGGGTCCCATCAATCAGGGGGAAACGTTTTTTCCGCCAAATACGGTGGCCCATCCGGTGGGTCCCTACTGTCAGAGGAGGAATAATGATTTTCCGCGTAATAAGGAGGCACTTCCTTGCGGCTGCCGTGGACCCAGCTGTTAGCCTCTCCATGACAGTACTCTTCCGATGGAAGTCGTTCCTTGACCATGTTGACCATGCCGCGGCGAGAGCACCAGGGCGGTGGATGACGCGAATCCGGGGAAGACGCGACAGTGGATGCCCACGCGGAGAGGAGTACGAGGGTTCACTGGTTCGACTGCGGTGTCAGATTGCCGTCGCCGCAGAATAACAGGGGGTGTGGGTGAGTAGAGGGATGCCCTGGCCAGCGGTGGGAGTAGTAGGGGGCGGTGAGGTCTGCACGAGAGGCGGGAGCAGGCGGTCCCGCCGGCGCTGGATTTGGCTGCTAAAGCAAGAAGATCAGAGATTGAGGAAACACGATGGCCGTTGGATTGACATCCAACGGTTACGTCTGCTAGAATCGTTTGTTGACGTATATAATAACTAAAAAAATCTTGCATACGCGTCAACTTAATAGGCCCATAAGTTAGACCATGCCCTCTTTTTTAATAATTTATATATAGCTCATTGCGACTTTTTATGCAATTTATTGCAGTCCGTTTTTTTGGTTGGCCAGGGCCAATTTCGCATATTTCTGTGGGTTCCAAACTATTTTTAATACCAAAATGTCGAGAAAGATTTAAAGTACTTGGAAGATATATTTAAATTAGGTTAATTACAAGTGAAATAGGAATCTGAAAATATGAAAAAATTCAGAAATTATAAAGTAATTGTCAATTTGTCATCTGCTTTTATATTTACAACCCATTTCATATTACTTTCAAGATTTGCAGGCGTCTTGAAAGAGTTGCAGCCCATCAGGGCGTATAAAAATAAGTAGGCCTGGATTGGGTAGCATGCGTGTAGTACTTTGTTTCGATAGCTAATAAATTTTTTCAATAAGTATGTGAGTTCTTTATGACTAATGTTGATTACATGGATTATACGCACTCTCACCCTCCCACCATTCCTAGCCTCTCTTCTACCGTGCAACTTTCAATGTTGCATTAAAGCGACCATATACCCTTCCTCAAAACAACCACCATATCTACCTATTATGGCATTTTCATAGCCATTCTGAGATATATTGCCATGCAACTTCCACCGTTCCGTTTATTATGACACATACCATCATTGTCATATTGCTTTGTATGATCATGTAGTTGGCACAGTATTAGTGGCTTGGCCACCGTTCATATTTTTATACATGCCACTCTTAATCATTGCACATCCCGGTACACTACCGGAGGCATATTTTTATATAGAGTCATATTTTGTTCTAGTATCGAGTTGTAATGCTTGAGTTGTAAGTAAATAAAAGTGTGATGATCATCATTATTAGAGCATTGTTCCATGTGAGGAAGAGGATTATGGAAACTATGATTCCCTCACAAGTTGGGATGAGGATCTGGACGAAAAAAAGAGGCCAAACAGCCCAAACAAAAAAAGAAAAAAAGAGAGGCCAAAGATCCCAATATAAAAAAATAAAAATGAGAGAAAAAGAGAGAAGGGGCAATGCTAGTATCATTTAACCACACTTGTGCTTCAAAGTAGCACCATGTCCTTCATGATAGAGAGTCCCCTATTTTGTCACTTTCATATACTAGTGGAACTTTTTCATTATAGAACTTGGCTTGTATATTCCAATGATGGGCTTCCTCAAATTGCCCCAGGTCGTGAGAAAGCGAGTTGGATGGACACCCACTTAGTTTTCATTTTGAGCTTCCATACACTTATAGGTGTAGTGCATTTGTTGCATGGCAATTCCTACTCACTCACGTTGATATCTATTGATGGGCATCTCGATAGCCCGTTAATACACCTAGTTGATGTGAGACTTTCTCCTTCTTTTTGTGTTCTCCACAACCACCATATTATATTCCACCTATAGTGCTATATCCATGGCTCACGCTCATGTATTGCGTGAAAGTTGAAAAATATTGAGAACAATAAAAGTACACAAATGTTAACATCCACACGTGTGCCACGAAGCAACATAGCCTAAACGCCTTCAGTGCCATTCACTTTGCTACATCAAAACATATGACATCAGCGGGAATCTTTTTGGTTTTCGGCTTAAAAATGTTTTATCTCCTAATTAAAAAATCCAATTAAAAATCCATTTTCACCATTAAATCGATCTCGGCGAGATCATCAAAACTAGATCCCATGTTGATATGTTTCGACGAAATTTTTTTGGCCGAAAGTTGCCATGATGTTTTCACTGTAGTTGCAATAGTGTCACACTAAAGTTGCCATGTGGCAATTTTAGTTTATAGAGCATGTCAATTTTTTATTTTGACCATGGCAATTCCAGTACTTTGACCATGAAAGTTATTTTTTGTATGAACCATGGCAATTTTAAGTGCATGTATCATGGAAATTTGATTTTATGGTTCATGGCAAGTCTAGTTTCCTAATTCCTTGCTTTATAATATGTCAAAATTTACTTTTAAATGTAGAAGAAAATAGCTGAAACATATCATGGCAACTTTAGTGTAAATACCATGCCAATTTATGTGCAATAGACATGGCAACTTTTAAAAGCCATTGAAACATATTGATATGAGATCTAGTTTTGACGATCTTAACGCGATGGATTTAATGGTGAAAAAGGATCTTCAATAGGATTTTTCATTAAAGAGATAAAATAGTTTAAAAATAGAAAATCCAAAAAGATTCCCACATGCATGCATCCGATGTTGTGGCGTACTCTGTGTATTATAGGGCGTGTGGGTGGGTGACGCTCCCACCACACGTGTGGGCGTTATCAGCGTCCTAAAAGTATGAAACAATTGCTTGGCTTGTCATCGGGGTTGTGCATGACGAACTACTTTGTGTGATGAAGATGGAGCATAGCCAGACTATATGATTTTTAGGGATAACTTTCTTTGGCCATGTTATTTTGAGAAGACATGATTGCTTTATTTATGCTTGAAGTATTATTATTTCTATGTCAATATGAAACTTTTGTTTTGAATCTTATGGATCTGAATATTCTTGCCACAATAAAGAAGATTACATGGATAAATATGTTAGGTAGCATTCCACATCAAAAATTATGTTTATTATCATTTAACTACTCGAGGACGAGTAGGAATTAAACTTGGGGGTGCTTGATACGTCACCAACGTCAGTATAATTTTTGATTGTTCCATGCTATTATATTATCTGTTTTGGATGTTTTATATGCATTAATATGCTATTTTATATTACGTTTGGGACTAACTTATTAACCTACATCTCAGTGCCAGTTTTTTGTTTTTTCCTTGTTATTGATTTCTACAGAAAAGGAATATCAAATGGAGTCCAAACGAGCTAAAAATTTACGGTGATTTTTATGGACCAGAAGAGACCCACGGAGCATCAGAGCAAGGCCAGGAGGTGGACAAGGAGTCCACAAGCCTAGGGGACGCACCCTAGGGCGTGCCCTGTGGCTTGTGGGCCCCTCGAGCATCCCCTGATGTGATAATTGTGGGGCCCTTGCAGCTGCGTCTCCGGCCCGCCCAAGACAAAAAACACATTTTCTGTCATGATTTTTTGTCATAGAAGTAGGAGCCCACCACATCTATGATGATACTGGGTTTTGTCACAATGATCATAGATGTGGTGGGCTCCTACTTCTATGACAAAAAATCATGACAGAAAATGTGTTTTTTGTCTTGGGCGGGCCGGAGACGCAGCTGCATAACATTCTTTGGGCCGTCCAGGACAGAAAAAATTGTGGTAGAAGTGAGGGTGAGGAAAATTCCGAGGAGTTCCCGATTATGGTTGTGGTCGGGGCCAAGCGATGCATGGAGGTTTACACATTTCGCTTGTACACGTACACGCGTATGTGTGTGGCGTTAGGCTCTAACTAAACCCGAGCGAGGCATTGGGCTCTATCTAAACCCGAGCGATTGCACTAGCTACGCTACTAAACCCCGATCGATCCCTTGCTGTTTACTAAACCCGAGTGATTCCTTCGCTACTTCTGCTAACTGAAGCTGATCGAAGCTGCCTCTTGATGAACAGTTCCTAGTGGGGTTGGATGAACAGTCCCCGGTGGGGGTTAGATGAACAGGATCCTATCGTAGTAGAGGTCGTTGCCGCTGGATGAACAAGACCCCGATCGAGGAGGTGGGGGTGGATGAACAGTAGCCGATGCAGGCACCCCATACATGGAGGGCTGGTTGAACATGACCCCGTGGAGGTGCTGGTTGAACAGGACACCGTGGAGGGCTGGTTGAACAGTAGCCGATGGAGGATAGATGAACCGTACCCCGTGGAGGGCTGGATGAATGGTAGCCAGTGGAGATTGGATGAACAGGACCCCGTGGATGAACAATGTCTGGTAGAGGCTGGAGGAAGTCGACGGTGGATGAATAGTAGCCCATGGAGTCCCGTTTTGCGGTACGCCACACCCTTCCCGATGAACAGGACCCCGTTTCAACCGTAGGCACTCCAACACAAGTCCGTTTCCTCCATTTTGCAGTACGCCACACCCCTCCTAGTCAACAGGACCCCGTTTCGACCGTACGCGGTCAAACTCAAGTCCGTTTCCTCCATTTTGCGGTACGCCAGACCCTTCCCGATGAACAGGACCCCGTTTCGGCCGTACGACAAAAGGCTCGTTTCCTCCGTTATGCGGTACGCCAGACATCGATTCGGCTGTTTCGTCCAACACGGTTGGCTTCCGATGAACACGACATATTCTGTTGCCTCCCGATGAACACGACGCATTCTGTTGCCTCCCCATGAACACAACGCAGATTCTCCATTCTGACCCAGCCGGTTGGCTTCCGATGAATAGGACGCCGTTGCTGCCATCTGTTGCCTCTGCATGAACACGAGCCCTGGTCGTGCGTATACGCGAGTACGCGTTCGAGACCCCGCCCGTATGTACACACATGGTGGTATTTTTTTGACGTCTATCTGTACGTACTTCTACATGGTTTTGACTGGATTTCCTAAACTGCTACGCCGGGGGCTCAACTACTATACGTGCCGCTGCTTGTTTGGCCACGGTTCATCGTTGCAGAGAGACCGATCGACCAGTATGTACATACACGTTCGCGCCCAGAATGACAATGCTATGTACGCTTCGACCAGGTATGGCCAGGCTGTCAGGGTGGATAAGGAGGCACTTCCTTGTGTGCAAAGTTATTGATGGTGGGTCCGAGCTGTCAGGGGGAGGATTCATTTTTTTCGCGCCTAATATGAAGGCAATTCCTTGTGTGCGAACATGTAGTTGGTAGGTCCTTGTTGCTAGGGGAATTTTTTTTTCACAAAATACAGAGTCACTTCCGGTAGTCCCACTGTTAGGTGGAGGAATAATTATTTTACATGTAATAAGGTTGCACTTCCTTGCTGTGGCCATGGACCCAGCTATCAGCTTCTCCATGTTCAGTCCTCTTCCGATGGAAGTCGTTCCTTGACCATGTTGACCACGCCATGCCGGGAGCACCAAGGCGGTGGACGACAGCGAGGCCTGGAAGGAGACGATGTGGAGCCAGGGAAGACGCAGTAGTGGATGCCTATGCGGAGAGGGGTACGAGGGTTGACTGGTTCGACTGTGGTGTTAGCTATCGTCGCTACAGAATAACACGGGTTGTGGGTGAGTAGACAGTAGAGGGATGGCCTGGCCAGCGGTGGGAGTAGGGTCGGGCGGTGAGGCCTGCACGACAGCATAGCAGGCCACTTGAGGCAGGAGCAGGCGGTCTCGCCGGCGCTGGTTTGAGTGGCTGGTGCAAGAAGAGAAGTGATTGAAGAAGCAGTAGGACCGTTGGATTAAAATCCAATGGTCACTGCTGCTAGAATCGTTTGTTGATTAAGTTGACAAAGCCCTGCATATGCGGCAACTTAGTAGGACCACATGCTAGCCTCCAAACCGGTGTGCCCCAGATGTTAGTGGGAGGAATCATTTTTTTGCGTAATAAGGAGGCAGTTGATTGCGTGCGGCATGGACCATGGGGGTCCCTACTGTCAGCCTCTACATGTACATCCCTATTCCGATGGCTATCGTTTGTTGAATGTTGAGCACGCCGCGCCTAGAGCACCAACGCACTCGATGACTGTGAGGCCTGGGAATGGTACGACCCGGAACCGGCGAAGACACAATAGTGGATGCCCACGCCGAGGAGAGTATGATGGTTGACTGGTTCGGCTTCAGCGGGAGGCTGCCATCACTGGAGCATAGAAGAAGGTGCGGGTGGGTAGAGGGATGGCTAGACCAGCGAAGGGAGTAGGGTGGGTGGTCAAGCCTGCGTGGCATCACAGCCAGCCACAAGAAGAGGGAGCAGGCAGTCCCACCGGCATTGGTTTAGGCGGCTAGAGCAGGAAGATCAGAGACTGAAGAAGCACGTCGGCCGTTGGATGAACATCCAACAGTCACCATTGGTAGAATTGTGTGTTGACTAACAAAGCCTTTCATAAACAAGTCAGCCTCAAAATCTGTTGCGTGTACAGCCCATTCTATTATTTTTATAATTTTTACTCATTTGCTAATTCATCTAGAATTTATTGCAGCCCATTTTCTATTTTTAGAATTGCTGCAAATTTTCTGGTTAGCGCCAGGGTTAAAAAATTGAACTAAAAATGTGCGAAATTTTTAAAAGTTGCATATTTTTGCTGGGGAACAAAATATTCTTAATACAAAAATTAGTAGCCATACTAAAACAAATTTAAAAATAAATTAGTACTATGTCATGTTAAAATCCAATGAATTATAAAATATCAGTGAAGAACAAAAACAAAAAAGAAACTAATTGCACATTTTCTATAAAAATGGAATTTGCAACCCCTTTGATATTACTTTTAACATACACTGCCCATACTCTTTGGCCAGGCAGGAATGCATCCTTCCTCGTCTTGAAAGATTTGCAGCCCAGTAAGTTGGAGAAAACAAATAGGCCTAGCTTGTGTATTCTTCAAAAAGAAATAGTGGGCTACCTATTTTCCCAAAGAAAAAATGGTTGGGATGGTCATGTTGTTAGATGGTCCAGAGAGACTGTACAACCCAGTTTATAGCCTGCTCCTCTGGACAAATCCTCAAAAAAAGTTGTGCAATTCTGTCGTTAATTGACTATACGTTTACAATGATGTGGGCCCCAGATATCAGCTAGGTGGATTAGAGTAAAAAACGAGGGGTGCATCTGAGTAGTAAAAGAGGCGCTTGCTTGTGTTCGGGAGTGGACCTGGTGGGTCCGTACTGTCATACTAACAACTACAGTCCTCTCCTGATTCACTATGTTGATAGGGCCGGACGGTGGCACCGCGGCGAGCGCACCAAGGCGGAGGATAAAGTGGTGTCGCCAATGTGTTAGGATGGGTTGCGAATTCTTATCGAAAAATAAAAATGGACCAGAACTATTTACGAGTTGACTATGATTTGCATGGTTCCGCTGGTTGCAGGAAGAAAATGGTGGGAGATAGAAGACTAGTCGCTATCTTTGCCTAAGAATAATATCGACTGAATGTAACGACACTATCATAGGAAATAATATCCTCCTGTTAAAATTTGACTTTTCAAATCGTGAGTTTATAGAACTAGTGCATGAGCATTTAGCTTTATTTATTTATTTATTTACATATTTATGTTTGGGGGACCACGAGCATGTACCTGGGCCGGATTCATGTGAGAGCCTCCCATCCAGTTAAATATGGGCTCCTCTATTTGGCCTTCATCAGTGGGTTGCATGTTATCGACAAGTGGAAAATGTGTTCCGTACCAAAAATAGTATGTGCTACATACGGTATGGGGCACTAAAGGATCGGACCGTTGACGACTTCCAAAACATTGTGTTTGTCTTTCTAAGAACACATTTATTCAACCAACAGATGAAATATACTACTGGTTGTGCATTGAAAACAGCAGCAGTAGCAACCAGGGCTGGGGGTGCAACAGAAGCAGTAAGAAGGTAGAAGAGTAAAGACGCAACACTCTCTTCCAAACCAAACATCAACCATCATTACAAAAGGGCTACCAAAAAAGAACAAGTGTATGCATCAAACTAAATGAAGATCCTACTACACCAAGCGTACGCATCTAACTAATTGGCTTAGTTATACGTTACTATTTATTCAGCTGTGGAGATTGGCTGACGGCTTGAACCAGTTGGGTGCTTGACGGGGGAAACTCCAGCCAGTAGGTCAAAGTCTAACATTTGGGACCCTCTCTCCTACTTTGGGCTGCAGAGCGTGGCGGCACATATAAGGGTATGGTGCATGGGGAGATGCATGGTATGCTGTCTACACACAGTTTCGCCTGATGAACGAAGCTGCGCTACCATCATGATCCTTGCCGTCGGTTATTTCTTGGTTAATCAGATAATTCAGTTTGAGAAAAAGAGAGCGTGTACCAAGGCTACTTACCAGCCTCTAGTAAAGAATTCCTGAAGGCCCATAGATGCCGGGATTCTGCCCAAAGACCTTGTAGTGATTGTGATTGTATTACGCGAAACAACACGTCCGGTACGTGCGAACTATCATCAATTGTTCGTCGTCGTCTGATCGAGCGAGGAACCACCTGCAAATATCATGCCGCTTTTCCTTGAAAGGTTCTAGGATTAGAAAGGGTAGGGATACCAATCGGCCTACAACATCATATCAAGTTGGAGTCAAATAAAAAAGGGATCGTACTGTAGTCAATCTTAAGAACTGCAGGTTATGAGCATGAATATTTTTTCAGTAAATGTTGACAATAATATAAGCAAGCCATCATGATATCATAGGAGAGAGTAACATACTGTTGTAACAGCCGTTTGTAGCGACGATTGGATTAGGCCAGCTATACGTCTAGCCATAGAAGGAGTCGATAGCGTAAATGAAGCCCTTGTGTTCAATGGCATCAGAGAACCATGGAGGATGTATGATCCTGTGATGGACATGTAGATTTATCCACTTACCCTAGTGATCTGTCAGATAGGCGAGACCACGGTTGAAGAATGCAATTAGCCTGAAGTCTTTATAATTTGCAGATCTTTTGGGCACTTGGAAGATTACAACCTTGAGCAAATCAACCTTGGTATCATGTTGGCTATTGTAAGATTTCGAGTATTCTGGGCCGCGGTGCCAAAGCAGTACAATGTTAATCGAAGGAAGGGGGGTCAATCGCCGGGTGTAGACCTCCACGAGCATCCAGCTGCCGCGATTGTCGACGAGCACCATCCAAGACGTGTTAATGTCGACCCTGTACATATCGTTAATGTAGTTGAGTGTGACGGGGATCAGATCATAGTCAAGGGGGTTTATGCTCACCACCCTACGATTGTTATGCTCCGTGATACGCTATTTCTGAAGATCAGGCGGCATCAGCAAGCAAGGAGCTGGCATAAAATGCTCCAGCCTAAGGGCTTTGAGTAAATGGTACTGCCTTGACAAGCACATGGCGAGCGACATGGTACTGAGATTGTCCACACGCGAAACAATGAGCTTGATTACCTCTGTGGGGAGTGAATTCCATCCACTCATTTGGCGAACGCTGCTCGGTTCTACCATTGTTAGTGCCTGGGTATTGAAAGAGGGGGGAGACGCCTGGGATGGAAGATTGGACGATTATGTGCGGACAAAGATGGAGAAGCAAATATGTGCTGCGGGAAGTGGATAGGTGATGATGACTACACCATGCCGCTTGACTTACGAGACACATACCAGCAGCGTAGGGTCATATCAATGCCAGACAACCTGCTTGAGTGATCACAGTACTAGTACTCCCTACAGTACCTACCACTATGCCCTAGTTTGCATATATTCTAATCTAAAATTGTTACAAACTTCAATGCCATAGCGTGGAAAAACTATGAACTGCCATCAGGGCTAACTCCAATCCCTAGCAAACGTTCGCTGGGAGATATGGCAGTTGGAAAAGCCCGCGACGCAGTAACAGTACGTGTGTAAGGGTGGCAGTTTTGTCAAATACTATGGCTTAAACACAGGCCACCATCGGATGGAAATCTAACTGTTTCGTAGGATTCGCCAGGATTGAGCTCGTGGCAAACAATCGCCCGATATCATTACTAAAAAAAGGTTAAAACACCCCGGGCTATAACTTGCATTGGCTGACCACTAACAATGATACCAATATAGTTGTAAAATGTTCAAAGACCGTGTCTATGTGGTGTTTGGAATCATATGCAAACTAGCAAGATCCCCATGCATTGCACGGAACATCGAGATGCATTTTTATTACAAACACCTATTGTGATTGACCCATGCAGGAGTAATCCCATGTGTAAAACTAATGATATCTCGAGAATTGTATCGAAAAATGGTATCTCAAGAATTTCATCGAAAAAATGATATCTCGAGAAAGATGAGAGATAAGGTGAGGAGGAGTGGGGCGTGGTGGTGACTGGTGGTCAGGCTGGTCGGAAGCATGGGGATAGACGGCGCCAGCAGCAGCCACCATGCCAGATTGGTCCAGAGACTTCCTTTTTTTAATTGCTCAGCAATGAGGTTGTGGGAGATAAGGATGAACGAGGCAAGGCCTTATCTGTAAATGTGGAGAGAGGTGCGGGTATCTTTTGTAAAATTGCCATGATTTGCTTTCTATTCGTCAGCTATAGATCGGACGGTCTATTTTACAAGATGGCAGGCACACCATCATCACCAACTCGGTTTTTTACAAGAGTAAGATAATATAAGAAAAGAGAGTAGAGATAGAGAATAGGGCGGAGCACCATCTACTACTTCATGTGCTACTCCTGCGCTCCATTCGATGACCAACGTCCCCTACAGCAACTTCGTCCTATGCTCCATTCGGCAGGCGCTATTGGAATTTGGGGATCGCACTCGAGCGAATACTGGCAGCGATGACTTCACCGACGGTGACTTCTTCCCCGACCTCGGCAACCTCGTCCTCAATGACATGGACGAGAACCTCAACGCCAATGGTACTGCTCCTGTTGCACCGTATGTGTTTCTGTCCTTCCTGTTCTAAATTGTGGTAGAATTCATGTTTCTAGTCTATGTCCTAGATTTGATCTGTTCATCTACTATGCTAGTCCACATGATAAGTTTAATCTTTGTTATAGCCGTCATGATTTCTTTTGGTTATTCCAATTAAATCTCATAGTAACTTGCTCATATATTCAACTGGCCCAACGTCACCTACAGCCACTCCCGTTTCATGGATGGCCTGGTCAATGCCTCCAAGGTGCCCTGCGTCTACAAGATTTTCTACTGTGAGAGGTACGTCGACCAGCACTCGCTGGCGGAGCATAGTTCCATATGCGCGCATGCGTGTTGCTACTGCTATGAGTGCACACCGCCGTTTGAGGGCTCGCCGGCGAGCCTCGTGCATCACCTCACGGCGCCATCCATCGATCACTACTGGCTCACGGCTATGAACATCAAGTACGAGACGTGCTACCCTGTTGGTGCAACAAACCCTGGCTCTATTTCCCAGACTGTGCACAGGCACGGGAACAAGATTGAAGCACCAGCCGAAGTCAGAGTACAAGAACCCAAGAGATTCGAAGGACCAACATGCAGATCAGAAGGACCAAGATCAAGCCAAGGAAGCAGGATGTCGTTAAGAGAAAAGCCTCCCTTGCCGAGAAGGCGAGCCCAGCAAGGGGCGAGGCCACCCCCAGATACACACAACCGAGGCGCCCCGGCAGGGCCTGTCGGGGCTCACGGAGGCAAAACCGCCTCACCAACCACTCCAACACGACCACGTCGTCGATCAGTGCAGTGTCAAGCAACAAAGTAATTTAGTGGCAGCCATTCACCACATGGCAGACATTTCCTACATGAGAAACCCACAAATGACACCCGTCCTGCAACGTGTCAAGGGAGTAGGCGAAGAGCTGGAAAGATATCCCAGCAAGCCTTGTCGGGCAACCAAAGATGTGACATTAATCAGTGCATTTAATGTGCCCCTATCAGCCCGCAGTTAGGTACGATAGCACTGTTTACTTTCTTATCAGTGCATAATGACTACTTTGCCACTGTGGTTACCCCTTGATCTATAAAAGGAGGCCCACGGCAACCGTATAAAGGGTTAGAAGATTGGATAACTCACACCCCCATACGCGCGTAGTCACTGCTGCCTGAGGGAACCCCTGCCTGGCAAGTGTACTACGCACTACAACCATATTTTCCACCATCAATCCACCAAAGGTGGAGTAGGGTTTTACGCCTCACGACGGCCCGAACCTGGGTAAATTGCATGTGTGATCTCTGCCGCGCTTCCCCCACGCTGGTCTGCTCTTTGTGCAACATGTCGCCCCCCTGCCAAACCAGCAAGGGACCTCCTAGTCCCGTAGGTGTCTGTGGTTTCCCGCGACAGCTTTGGTGCGCCAGGTAGGGACTCTCTTGGGTGAACCTGAAGGCGTGCGCGGCGTGTCAACTTCATCATCATCTTCATCTTCGACGAAGCTGGGGGCTCACGGCGAGCTGGCCTGCCACGACCTCCCCAAGCGACAGCAGCTGCTCGTGCTGCTGACCGCATAGAAGAGGTCATTCCGATGGTGCAATCCCCGCCGCGGCAGCCTGTACAAACGCAACAGAATCAAGACCGCGACAACATCTCGGTGGCCTCTTCTGACCCTCGAGCACGTCTAGCATACGTCGAGCCTCGGAGGAAATGCGGAGAGGAGACGCGCGCATCATGGAGCAGCACCGCGATGACCTCCGCCAGACCGATGGGTACGACGGCCTCAACATCGATGAGCCTGAGCTCGGTGTTGGCGGGTGCTTACCTTTCGAGGTTGGCTGCCCTGCCTTTACACGAGAGCTGCGGTAAGTCCGTTGGTCGTACGTTCACACATTCAAGCGAGAGATACCTGAGAAATACAATGGGAGTCTGAACCCGGCAGAGTTCCTGAGCATCTACACCATTGTTGTTTAGGCTCTAGGGGGAAGAGATGAGAAGGTGTTCGCCTACTACTTCCCTTTGGCCATCAAGTCCAATGTGAGGTCTTGGCTGATGCACCTACCAGAGAACTACATCTCATCATGGGATGACTTGTGCAATGAGTTCATTATTGCTTTCACAGGTGCTCATTAGGAACCCGGCCGACCCAGCGATTTGCAACTTCTCCAGCAGAAAAAAGGAGAAACCCTCCGTAAGTATTTAGAGAGATTCGACAAAGTTCATAGAAATATCCCAAATATCCATCCGGTAGCTATAATAGCTGCCTTCCAGTCCAATGTGCGCAACTGTCGCAACCATTCCAAGATGAATGTGCGGTTACCCATGACTGAAGGAGCTTTACACACTAGTGGACAAGTGTGCTCGGATGGAGGAGGGAAGGAAATTACCTGGAGAGGAAGATTGCACCAATGTTGATTCATAAGATGATGATAATGAATCAACTAGTCATAAAAAGAGCAAGAAGCGCAGTAAGAAGCGGAGAAATAAAGCAGTGATGACTGTTGAAGGTTCTGGTGCGCCTAGTATCGGCAAGAAGGCCAAGGTTGAGGTCCCTGGGAAGGAAGCTGTTGCGTGCACTGATTGCCGGGAAGTAGCTACTACTGAGAAAGCCTTGAAGGGTGATGGGCCATATTGCAAGATTCATCGGACCAAGGGACACGACCTTCAAGATTGTCATCACGTAGAGTAGCTCGTCAAGAAACAGAGAGCAGAGTATGAGAAGTGAGATAAGGAAATGGGTCAGAATGTTACTGGTAATAAGGGCCGAGGTAGTGAAGTAAACCATCCGACAAACCCTTTCGGAACCAAGGAAAGCCTGCCAGAGGTCGAGAGAAGGAAACCTATGATGACGAGAGTGATGGAGGGGATGAAGAGGAAACCAGTGCGCAGGAGTTCTAGAAGGCCACAGATGCCATGTGCATTGACGGAGGTGCATCTTTGCATGCTTCTTACCGCCAGCTCAAACGGTGGGCAAGAGAGTTCAATTTCATGGAGCCAGCGCCAGAGGCCCGGAAACCGCTCAAATGGTCCCGTACGCCCATCATCTTTGACGAGGAAGACCATCCTAGCATACCACTGTGGTAGGGTGTTTGCTGTTGTTGGTCTCTCCAACAATTTGTAACCTCAAGGTCGCAAAGATGTTAGTGGACTGCGGGGCCAGGTCGAATCTGATTTCCCCGGTAGTCATCAGCAAGCTTCATATAGGAGAAGTAGAGCTAGAGGTTACCGGCATGTTTCAAGGACTTAATCCAGGCAGGAGTCATCCTAAGGGAAAGATCACGTTGCTGGTAATGTTTCGGGGAGAGATAAACTACCGGAATGAGTGGATTGTGTTTGATGTGGTTGACCTCCACCTACCATACATTGGGATTCTTGCACGCCCGGCTCTGTCTAAGTTCATGGCGGCATCACACTATGCGTACAAACACATTGAAGATGCCTGGGCCGCTGTGAGTCATTACCATCCCATCAGATGAGAAGGATGGAATCATTTGTGTGGACAAGATGTACCGGGACGCGGTTGCGGCAAATGCAGCGGCCGCCACCGCCAAGGAAAGAAAAGGGAAGAAGAGAGATTGTACGGACTTCGCAAATTGTCCGGGAAGCGTGCCCCCACCGAGTGCACGACACCCGTTGATGACGTGCCGGAGTGTTCTAACAGCAAGAAATCCAAGGTCACTACACCCCAAGTGAAGAAGGTCCTGGTAGGGCTGGATGGTGCGGATGGTACTTTTACAATCAGGGCCACCCTCGATGACAAAATAGGAAAGCGCGCTCATTGCCTTCCTGCTGGCGAATATCGATGTGTTTGCCTGGCAACCATCTGATATCCCCGGTGTTCTCATGGAGGTAATTTAGCTCCACCTTGCTGTCGACCCACATGCCCGACCTGTCAAACAAAAAGTCCGAAAGCAGGCCTTGGAGAGGCAGCAGGTTATTGCGGAAGAGATCATGAAGCTTGGGGCAGCTGGTTTGGTCAGAGGAGAGTTGCACCCCACGTGGTTGGCAAATCTAGTGGTAGTCCGGAAGGCTAACGGAAGTGGAGGATTTGCATAGATTTCACTGATATCAACAAGGCTTGCCCGAGGACCCATTTCATTATAGAACTTGGCTTTTATATTCCAGTGATGGGCTTCCTCAAAATGCCCTAGGTCTTCATGAGCAAGCAAGCTGGATGCACACCCACTTAGTTTCTTTTGTTGAGCTTTCATATACCTATAGCTCTAGTGCATCCGTTGCATGGCAATCCCTACTCACTCACATTGATATCTATTGATGGGCATCTCCATAGCCCGTTGATACGCCTAGTTGATGTGAGACTATCTTCTCCTTTTTGTCTTCTCCACAACCACTATTCTATTCCACATATAGTGCTATATCCATGGCTCACGCTCATATATTGCGTGAAGATTGAAAAAGTTTGAGAACATCAAAAGTATGAAACAATTGCTTTGCTTGTCATCGGGGTTGTGCATGATTTAAATATATTGTGTGGTGAAGATAGAGCATAGCCAGACTATATGATTTTGTAGGGATAACTTTCTTTGGCCATGTTATTTTGAGAAGACATAATTGCTTAGTTAGTATGCTTGAAGTATTATTATTTCTACGTCAATATTAAACTTTTATCTTGAATCTTTCAGATCTGAACATTCATGCCACAATAAAGAAAAATTACATTGAGAAATATGTTAGAAAGCATTCCACATCAAAAATTCTTCTTTTATCATTTACCTACTCCAGGACGAGCATGAATTAAGCTTGGGGATGCTTGATACGTATCCAATGTATCTATAATTTTTGATTGCTCCATGCTATTATATTATCTATTTTGGATGTTAATGGGCTTTATTTTACACTTCTATATCATTTTTGGGACTAACCTACTAACTGCAGGCCCAACCCAAATTGCTGTTTTTTTGCCTATTTTAGGGTTTCAAAGAAAAGGAATATCAAACGGAGTCCAAACGGAATGAAACCTTCGGGAACGTGATTTTCTCAACAAACGTGATCCAGGAGAATTGGAGTGGGCGTTAAGAAACAATCGAGGAGGGCACGAGGCAGGGGGGCGTGCCTACCCCCCTAGGTGCGCCCTCCACCCTCGTGGGCCCCTCGATGCTCCACCGACGTACTTCTTCCTCCTATATATATCCACATATCCCCCAAACATCCAGGGGCACCATGAAAACCTAATTCCACCGCCGCAACCTTCTGTACCCGAGAGATCCCATCTCGGGGCTTTTCCGAAGCACCGTCGGAGGGGGCATTGATCATGGTGGGCCTCTACATCAACTCCATGGCCTCTCCGGTGATGTGTGAGTAGTTTACTTCAGACCTACGGGTCCATAGTTATTAGCTAGATGGCTTCTCCTCTCTCTTTGGATCTCAATACAAAGTTCTCCTCGATCTTCTTGGAGATCTATTCGATGTAATCTTCTTTTGCAGTGTGTTTCTCGAGATTCGATAAATTGTGGGTTTATGATCAAGTTTATGTCTTAACAATATTTGAATCTCCTCTGAATTCTTTTATGTATGATTGGTTTATCTTTGCAAGTCTCTTTGAATTATCAGTTTGGTTTGGCCTACTAGATTGATCTTTCTTGCAATGGGAGAAGTGCTTAGCTTTGGGTTCAATCTTATGTTGATCAATCCCAATGACAGAAAGGGAACAAACACGTATTGTATTGTTGATCAATCCCAATGACATTGAGGATAAAAAGATGGGGTTTATATCATATTGCATGAGTTTATCCCTCTACATCATGTCATCTAACTTAAAGCATTACTCTGTTCTTATGAACTTAATACTCTAGATGCATGCTTGATAGCGGTCAATGTGTGGAGTAATAGTAGTAGATGCAGAATCGTTTCGGTCTACTTGTCGCGGACGTGATGCCTATATACATGATCATACCTACATATTCTCATAACTATGCTCAATTCTATCAATTGCTCGACAGTAATTCGTTTACCCACCGTAATACTTATGCTCTTGAGAGAAGCCACTAGTGAAACCTATGGCCCCCGGATCTATCTTCCATCGTATTAATCTTCCAATACTTAGTTATTTCCTTTGCCGTTATTTTACTTTGCATCTTTATTTCTCTTTATCATAAAAATACCAAAAATATTATGTTATCATATCTATCAGATCTCACTCTCGTAAGTGACCATGAGGGGATTGACAACCCCTTTATCGCGTTGGTAGCGAGGTTCTTATTTGTTTGTGTAGGTGCGTGGGACTCGAGCGTGATCTCCTACTGGATTGATACCTTGGTTCTCAAAACCTGAGGGAAATACTTACGCTACTTTGCTGCATCACCCTTTCCTCTTCAAGGGAAAACCAACGCAGTGCTCAAGAGGTAGCAGGTTGCTACGCGTGCTACATGCTACCAGCATGCCCTGCGTCGCTATCATAGCCGCAGGGTTCATGCCCGGTGTTCTGAGGAAGGTGACCTTGTCCTTAGGCGTGTTCAGTCTGCCAAGGGTACACACAAGTTGTCACTGAAGTGGGAAGGCCCTTACGGGGTAGTACGAGTCACCAGACCCGGTGCAGTCTGTCTGGAACCGGAGATGGCACTCAGTTGCAAAACTCATGGAATATTGAGCATCTCCGCAAGTTCTAACAGTAAAGCACGATTGTCGGGCCCTGCCCGACAGCCACCCTTTTGTACAGGCCTTTCCTCGGATGCACGTAACCCCTTGTACAAAGACAGGGCAATGACCCTGTGCAAGTGAAAATAAAGAAGCGTTGTGGGGCCCCCGACCAAGATTGCATGCATGCATGAGCATTCCAAGATCACTGCATAAGCATTTCATGAGCATCTTCATATGCATATAGATAGGACCGCATCGTGCATTCATTCTCATCTACATGAAGTTGCAGGTTCCTACCGTGAACTTGGCTTCGACAAGGAGTGAGAAGATTGCCCAGTAGTGCGGTCCCCAACAAGCCAAGTAGATAAGTTCTCCCTCATGTCCGTTCGTGTTCTGTAAGCTATAACTTGTGCATTAGAAAACCTCGCTACCCTTTTGAGACTTAGGTGCTCCCATCCATGACTCGAATGTTGCTCCGGTCAGGATGGTCGCGCTGGCCTTTGGTAGAAAGGAGTTAGCGGGGGGGGGGGGTTGGTCCCTTTGTCTGTTCCGCGATAGACGTAGTTCTCCGGCAGGCAAACAGGGTATCGGCAGGATAGCCTACTGGGAAAAACTCGTTTATTCATATTAAAGAGGCATCTCACCTATGCATGGACATACACATGCACGGGTTCTCACCTAATCATTTTAAAGAGGCATCTCACCTATTCATACTACATTATTTGAATTAAAATTTGGCAATTGCCGACAGATTTAAGATTGAAAAAAGATAAGTGCCCCGTAATGCCTTTGCCCCTGTCCATCTCCTATAGGACGAGGTCGAAAAGGCCGGAGGCAGGCGCAACTAGGATTCAGCGGCTCCCCAGCATCAAGACGGCGCTGCTCCCCGCTAGGGAGGAAGAAACCAGAGGGCAGACATGGATGGTGACACTGACGGAGGACAAGATGGGAGGCACGGAGTCGCCGGCAAATACGACTCGTTGTAATGGTCGTCCCCGTTCTTGACGCGTCGTGTGTTGCCGCGGCCCTCCACACCACTACCACCCGAAGACCTCGACGCAGCCATCATGCTGGACGCCATGCTCTCTAGGCTTTCCCATAGAGAGCATGGTCATCCCAGAAGCCTTGACGTTAGAAGTCATCGCACGTCCTAGAGACATATATGAGAGCAAGAATCCTCCATGTGTGACAGGAAGGCAACGCTCAGGAGGAATCAGATTTGCTGCCACTACCGGCCAATCTCCTCCGTAACCCTCCCCCAGCGTCACGGAGGGAAGAAGCATGAGGAGCGATCGACTACCACACGTTGTGCTTGCCTCAAGCCATGACATGGTGTCGTCCGCGTCCCCTCCCACAGAAATCATGGCCACGGGCGGCCCGGCGGCGAACATGCCAGGGTTGCCATTCCCGGCGATGTCGCCGCGCCACCTGAGTACTCCTTTCAAATCTAGAGAAAACCTCGGAATGGAGCCAGGGGCTGCCCCCAAGGCCTCTCCTTCGACATTACTAGCAGAAGCGGAGGATAAAGAAGAAGAAGGATGCAAAGATGAATGGCTCCGCCCTCCTCTGCTCCTCCCTTTTATAGACAGGGCGAGGAGGGGGCTGCTCCATCAATGGCGACCTCCACCCTCCTCCGCCAATTCAAGATGACCGGGCCCTCACCATCATGTTCTCCCATGCCACGTGCCTCCGTTACCTACCCCACGCGATGCATGCTGCATACGTGGCCAAGTATAAGGGCATAATGGGAAGAGTGAATTGGTAGTTTCTACCCAGTATGTTAAAGTCATTCACGGGCCATTGCTGGAGCGACCCCACCACATTGGCTTTACAAGACGCGTAGGGAAACCAGAAACTGGCCCGAAATCAAGGCTAATGAAGAATCAAAGAAGACTTCAAGAGACTAACCTCTTCAGCAACCCTCGCCTATGCACTTATTAGGCCCTACCCCGACGTCACTCAGCAGGCCCGGGGGCTTCTGTCGGTGCAAAAAACCCTGGGTCTGTTGCCCAGACTATGCATAGGCACAGGAACAAGATTGAAGCACCAGCCCAAGTCAGAGTACAAGAACCCAAGAGATTCGAAGGACCAAAATGCAGATCAGAAGACCAAGATCAAGCCAGGGAAGCAGGATGTCGTCAAGAGAAAAGCCTCCCTTGCCGGGTAGGCGAGCCCAGCAAGGGCGAGGCCACCACAAGATATAGACAAATGCCATGCCGGGGCTCATGGAGACAAAACTGCCTCACCAACCACTCCAACACGACCCACGTCGTCAATCAGTGCGGTGTCGGACCGCAAAGTGATTAAGTGGCAGCCATTCGCCACATGTTAGCCATTTCCTACAGGAGAAACCCACAGATGACACATGTCCTGTGACGTGTCAAGCAAGCAGGCGTGGAGCTAGTGATAACCCACAAGTATAGGGAATCGCAACAGTTTTCGAGGGTACATTATTCAACCTAAATTTATTGATTCGACACAATGGGAACCAAAGAATATTCTCAAGTATTAACAGTTGAGTTGTCAATTCAACTGCACCCGAAAGACTTAATATCTGTAGCAAAGTATTTAGTAGCAAAGTAATATGGAAGTAGCGGTAATGGTGGCAAAAGTAATAGTAATAGTTTTGTAGTGATTGTAATAGTGGCAACGGTAAAGTAACTAAGTAGAGATCAATATGTGAAAATCTCGTAGGCAATGGATTAGTGATGGATAATTATGTCGGATGTGATTCCTCATGCAACATTTATAACCTAGGGTGACACAGAACTAGCTCCAGTTCATCGATGTAATGTAGGCATGTATTCCAAATACAGTCATACGTGCTTATGGAAAATAACTTGCATGACATCTTTTGTCCTACCCTCACGTGGCAGGGGGGTCCTATTGGAAACTAAGGGATATTAAGGCCTCCTTTTCATAGAGTACTAGACCAAAGCATTAACACTTAGTGAATGCATGAACTCCTCAAACTACGATCATCACCGGTAAGTATCCCGATTATTGTCACTTCGGGGTTAACGGATCATAACACATAATAGGTGACTAAAGACTTGCAAGATAGGATCAAGAACTCACATATATTCATGAAAACATAATAGGTTCATATCTGAAATCATCACACTCGGGCCCTAGTGGCAAGCATTAAGCATTGCAAAGTCATAGCAACATCAATCTCAGAACATAATGGATACTAGGGATCAAACCCTAACAAAACTAACTCGATTACATGATAAATCTCATCCAACCCATCACTGTCCAGCAAGCCTACGATGGAATTACTCATGCACAGGGGTGAGCATCATGAAATTGGTGATGGAGGAAGGTTGATGATGACGATGGCTACGGATTCCCCTCTCTGGAGCCCCGAACGGACTCCCGATCAGCTCTCCTAAGAGAGATTAGGGTTTGGCGGCGGCTCTGTATCGTAAAACGCGATGAATCCTTCTCTTTGATTTTTTTCTCCCCGAACAGGAATATATAGAGTTGGAGTTGAGGTCGGTGGAGCATCAGGGGGCTGACGAGATAGGGGGCGCGCCCCAGGGGGTGGGCGCGCCCCCACCCTCGTGGACAGGGTGTGGGCCCCTGACATTGATTCTTTCGCTAGTATTTTTTATATATTCCAAAAATATTCTCCATGAAGTTTCAGGTCATTCCGAGAACTTTTATTTCTGCACAAAAATAACACCATGGCAATTCTACTGAAAACAGCGTCAATCCGGGTTAGTTCCATTCAAATCATGCAAGTTAGACTCCAAAACAAGGTCAAAAGTGTTTGGCAAAGTATATACGATGGAGATGTATCAACTCCCCCAAGCTTAAACCTTTGCTTGTCCTCAAGCAATTCAGTTGATAAACTGAAAGTGATAAAGAAAAACTTTTACAAACTCTGCTTGATCTTGTTGTTGTAAATATGTAAAGCCAGCATTCAAGTTTTCAGCAGAGATTATGAACTAACCATATCAATGGCATAGTCAACTAGCAAGCAATAATAGTAAATCTCGGATGACAACACTTTCTCAAAACAATCATAATATGATATAACAAGATGGTATCTCACTAGCCCTTTCTAAGACCGCAAAACATAAATGCAGAGCACCTCTGAAGATCAAGGACTGACTAAATATTGTAGTTCATGGTAAAAGAGATCCAGTCACAGTCATACTCAATGTAAACTAATAGTAATACATGCAAATGACAGCGGTGCTCTCCAACTGGTGCTTTTTAATAAGAGGATGATGACTCAACATAAAAGTAAATAGATAGGCCCTTCACAGAGGGAAGCAGGGATTTGTAGAGGTGCCAGAGCTCGATTTTTGAAATAGAGATAAATAATCTTTTGAGTGGTATACTTTAATTGTCAACATAACAACCGAGAGATCTCGATAACTTCCATGCTACACACATTATATGGTTCCCAAACATAATGGTAAAGTGTATACCCCCTACCACCAACAAACATCAATCCATGGCTTGTCCGAAACAACGGGTGCCTCCAACTAACAACAATCCTAGGGGAGTTTTGTTTGCAATTATTTTAATTTAAGCATGGGACTAGGCATCCCGGTTACCAGCCATTTTCTCATGAATGAGGAGCGGAGTCCACTCCTCTTGAGAATTACCCGCCTAGCATGGAAGATATAGACAGCCCTAGTTAATACATGAGCTATTCGAGCATACAAAACATTATTTCATTTGAAGGTTTAGAGTTTGGCACATACAAATTTACTTGGAACGGTAGGTAGATACCGCATATAGGAAGGTATGGTGGACTCATATGGAATAACTTTTGGGGTTTATGGAGTGGATGCACAAGCAATATTCCCGCTTAGTACAAGTGAAGACTATAAAGAGACAGGGGAGCGACCAGCTAGAGAGCGACAACAATCATGAACATGCATTAAAATTAATCAACACTGAGTGCAAGCATGAGTAGGATATAATTCAACGTGAACATAAATATCATGAAGGCTATGTTGCTTTTGTTTCAACTACATGTGTGAACATGTGCCAAGTCAAGCCAGTCGAATCGTTCAAAGGAGGATACCACCCTATCATACCACATCACAACCATTTTAATAGCATGTTGGCACGCAAGGTAAACCATTATAAACTCCTAGCTAATTAAGCATGGCATGATCAACTATAATCTCTAATTGTCATTGCAAACATGTTTCATTCATAATAGGCCGAATCAGGAACGATGAACTAATCATATTTACAAAAACAAGATAGGTCGAGTTCATACCAGCTTTTCTCATCTCAATTAGTTCATCATATATAGTCATTATTTCCTTTCACTTGCAGGACCGAACGGTGTGGATAAAAATAATAGTGCACGTGCATTGGATTACGCTAGAATCTGCAAGCATTCAATACAAGGTAGAAGACAAGGTAATATGGGCTCTTAGGTAGATCAACAATAATGCATATGAGAGCCACTCAACATTTTCATCATGGTCTTCTCCTCTCGACCCCCAAAGAAAAGAAAAGAAACAAAACTATTTACACGGGAAAGCTCCCAACAAGCAAAAGAAGAAGGAGAAATCTTTTTGGGTTTTCTTTTAGTTATTACTACTACAGGCATGGAAAGTAAACTAGCTAAAAGCTACAACTAATTTTTTTTGTTTTTCTTAAGGTTTTTCAAACACACAAGAGGAAGGCTTAAAAAGAAAATAAACTAGCATGGATACTACAATGGAAAAGTATGAGCACCGACAACTGTAATGAGTGTGTGAACATGAATGTAATGTCGGTGAGAAATACATACTCCCCCAAGCTTAGGCTTTTGGCCTAAGTTTGTCTATGGCCACGACTGGCCTAGCGGATATCCGAAGTTGTAACTAGGGTCGTACTGAGATGGAACGGCTATTGCCTCACGAGCTGCAGCTTGGAGGTGAGCTGCCTCCGCCCTCCTCTCGTACTCGTTCGCCTCCTCCCTGTTTACAACATATCTCCTTTTGCCTGAAACTCAAAGAAAGCAGGGGCAGGGAGAGCAACATGGACTGTGTGCCGTCTGTCAAAGATTAGTCGGTACTGGAGGAATTGTTCGTTCCTCTCAACAAACTGATAGTGAACCACGGTATTATAATCTAGGTAAGCAGGAGGTAACTCAATATCATTTCCACGTATGGGTATATCAAGATAGTTAGCTACACAAGTTGCATAAATTCCACCAACCAAATCTCCACTTGAACTATTAAGATGCTACCTTCTGTAGTGACCCGGCCCAAAATGGATGGAAGTCTCTGTGCTTAAGTGTCATCCCTGGATCGGTATGCTGACACACACAGTACTCGAGGAATTATAACAGAGTTCAATCACACTTTATTACATCGAGATCCTCAAAAGAGTATTTATTACAAAAATATGGCCGAAGGCCATCTAAATAAAAATAACTCCGGAAGATTCAAAGGTAAATGAGTCCATCCAACTCCACGGAAAACTGAGTGCAGAACAACGACCTATCACACCTTTAATCCTCGCCGGAAAAGTCTGCAACATGAGACGTTGCAGCCGTGTAGGTCAGCACATGGAATATGCTGGCAATTTCACACCGTAGAATAATAATAAATGAAAATACTATCTCTATATGCAAATTTAGCTGGTGGAGGCTCTAAGTTTAATTTTTGCATAAAGCCAATTTTACCCTACAAAAAAGGAATAATTTTCTTATTTAATACTAAATTAAAATGCCATTATTGAGAAGGTTCCTCCAACTCAATCCAAAAAAAATCCCAAGTTATTAGTAACCCAATAATTTCATTAAATAGAGTGATGAGATCAACCAATAATTCACTTGTAGATACTCAAGATGTACGTAACCGGGGACACGGCTAATCATGATTAGTTTGTACACTCTGTAGAGGTTTGCGCACTTTTCCCCACAAGACTCGACCACCTCCATGATCGGAAGATCGAGACATAGCCTTTCTGAAGTATTTCCTCCAAACCCTGGGTAGACTGGTACACCTACTTTCCCCTACATCAGCTAGTCTACCACGGAAAGAGGTCACACAACTTACTCAACTATGCCAGAGCCCATAATGGCTTGTGGCTGCACACGAAAGTTACTAGGCATGAAATATCTTATGATCCCTTTGTGCTTGGGTGGCGGACCTAGGGTAATCACACGGGTACTCCGGGATTCCCCTTGGGCAAGCACTGGTTTCTCCAGGTGCCCCAAACAATCCACCCAGATGTGTATTAAAGTTGCCACCTTAGGTTATCCCAAAATTATTAACTCTCGCAACTTGCATGGATCACACATACCAATCCCCGTCTACGAGCATGGCTAAGAAATATATGATATAACGAATATTCCCGGGGTGATCAAAGGTCATAGGTTCCTACCACATGAACTACATATCATAACCACATGTTCCCAATCCTATTCATGCAATATTTGAGGGTGAAACTAATGCATAGTAAAAACTGGGTATTGAAAATTATGATCAAAGTGTGAACTTGCCTTGCTGACGATCGTTGAACTCTATGGATTCGTGGTAGCAAGCCTCACACTCCGGACGATCTAGCGTAAGCAAGCAATAACATACATAAGCATACAAGCAAATATCCAAAAAGAAAACAAATAAAAGACTTCGAAAAACTCCAAAAACAACCAAATAAAGTTTCTGTACAGAACGTAATTTTTACAGCAACAAAAATAAATGGTTTTGGCTTTAAAATAAAGTACAGGTCACTAGCTTCGATTTGCAAAAAGAATCACCTAAAACGGAGTTACGAAACTTGAGTTACGGCCTAACGAAGTTTGAATACAGATCTGTTTGAATTCAAATTTTAAAATTTTCGAAAATATTTTTCGTTTGGTTCTCTGGATAGATGGGATTTCTATGAACTAGTAGGAAAAAGAATCAACTAAATCGGATATATAGATTAAAAGATATACTAGAAAGAAGAATTGATATAGAATCTGAGATTGGAAAAATACTGGAAAAAGAGAAATAAATTCGGCCAGATGCCAAGTGGCACTTTCTGATTGGTTGGCTGGGTGCTCACCGGACTTGTCACCGGAGACGAGGAAGAAGGCGGCTCCGGTGTGCTTCGGCGAAGGATGCGTGCGGGACGGTGTAGAGGACGATGAGGTGAACCACTTGAACAACTTGTGGTTGTAGAATGTTTCCTGTACACGCGGTGAGAGGTCGCCGGAATACACGAACTCCAGCGAGCAATTGGAGAGGTTAGAGCGAGGGAAAAACTCCAGAAGGAGAGGGCTTCAGACGAGGGATGAGATGGGCTCCCAGGGGTGCTTTATATAGGGCTTGGGGAGGTCTGGAGATGAGCTGAGCGTTGCCAACTTTATGATGTTAATGGTGGCTGTTACTTGGGCTTCTAATGGCCATTAGAGGGGGAATTAAAGCACACTAGTGATGGGGAAAAGATAGAGGGAGGCGAGGGGAACTGATTCAGAGCGGTTTTGTAGCGAGGGAGAGGAGGGGAGGGGTGGGGCGTTGGGTGGGAGTGCTGCGTACAAGCTCTCTGTGAACGAACGAGGTAAGGAAGAAGATGACCAGGTTGGGTCGTTAGGAAAGCTGGGCCTTCCATGGGCCTTGGCTGCACGTTTTATATTTTTTTTACAGAAACACAATAACACCGAAAACAAATAAATATAAGTTTAAAAATTTCCAGAAAATTCACATAGTTATATGGTCTTATATATGACCTAGTGAAATTTTATCTGTCCTAAAATCCAAGTTAAAAAAATATTTTTGCTAAATTAATAAAATAAAGTGCAAAAAAACCCAACAACTAAATTTTGATTCCACATTCAATTTCCCATATTTCTTTTCTGTTTTTGAAGAAGTCCTTTTATCTTATCTCTTTATTTATTTTTGAAATAATGGAAATGAATGTTGGCGAAATCAAATTCGATCCAAACTCCCAACTTCGAAAAAAAATTCAAAATTTGTTTTTAGGGAAACTTTCAACTCTCTCTTTTGGTCCTTGAGTTGCTCAAAGTTCCTTGGATCAAAAATCAAATAAAACAAATGGGGCAAAAATGCATAAATCATGGATGCATATGAATGATCTATTGTAAACATCCAAATTGAAAATTGGGATGTTACAAACCTACCCCCCTTAAGATGAATCTCGCCCTCGAGATTTGGGTTGGCTAGGAAAAATGTGTGGGTGGTCCTGTCGGAGGTCTTCTTCTCGTTCCCAGGTGGCTTCTTCCTCAGTATGATGACTCCACTGAACCTTGCAAAACTTGATGACCTTGTTGCGGGTAACCCTGCTTGCAGTCTCGAGAATCTTGATGGGCTTCTCCCAATAGGTCAGATCACTATCCAACTGTATGGCCTCAAGTGGCACTGTATCTCTCAAAGGAATATCTGTCATCTCTGTGTGGCACTTCTTCAACTAGGAAACGTGAAACACATCATGAACTCCTGACAAGGCTTCGGGCAATTCCAACTTGTAGGCAACTTCACCCATGCGTTCTAAAACTCTGTATGGCCCCACAAATCGTGGTGCCAACTTTCCTTTGACTCCAAATCATTTAAATCCTCGAAGTGGCGACACACGCACATATGCTCTATCTCCGACTTCATAGGATATCTCCTTGCGTTGTGTATCGGCATAACTCTTTTGTCTGGATTGGGCTACCTTGAGTATGTCGCGGATTAGCTTGACTTTCTCCTCTGAATCTCTAATTAAATCTGGTCCGAATAATTTACGGTCTCCAACTTCATCCCACATCAATTGTGTCCTGCACCTCCTTCCGTACAAAGCTTCGAAAGGGGACATTTTCAAACTAGCTTGATAGTTGTTGTTATATGAGAACTCTGCGTAAGGCAAATTATCATCCCAAGTAGATCCATAATCTAGCGCACAAGCTCTCAACATGTCCTCCAGAATCTGATTGACTCTCTCGGTCTGTCCATCTGTCTGCGGATGAAAAGCTGTACTGAACTCCAGCCTGGTACCCAAAGTTTCATGTAATTGATGCCAAAACTTTGAGGTAAATTGTGTTCCTCTATCTGATACGATGGTCCTCGGAACTCCATGCAGACATACGATCCTGCTCATGTATATCTTAGCTAACTTAGCACTTGTATATGTGGTTTTCACGGGGATGAAGTGAGCTACCTTGGTCAAGCGATCAACCACTACCCAAATAGAATCATAGCCTGATTGGGTCCTGGGTAATCCTGTAATGAAGTCCATGCCAAGCCTGTCCCACTTCCAATCTAGTATTGGCAAAGGCTGAAGTAATCCTGCTGGTTTCTGGTGCTCTGCCTTAACCCTCTGACATACGTCACATACTCGACATACTCGGCAATATCCTTTTTCATACCTGTCCACCAGAAACTTTCCTTCAAGTCCAAATACATCTTGGTGTTGCCCGGGTGTATTGAATAAGGTGAATCATGAGCCTCCTGAAGAATCAATTTCCTAATCTCTGGGTCATTTGGCACGTAAATACGCTGCTCAAACCATAAGGTTCCATGTTCATCCTCATGAAATCCTTCTGCCTTTCCTTGGTTCTGTCAGGACCCCAATTCCAAGTCACATCGATCTAGCCGGTAACACCTCATATCACATTGCGACCTCACGCACGGTATCCCCATGGGTGTCGCCTTACCATGGCCCGGGACCGTTTGCGCCTTTTGCCTCACGTATATGATAGTGTCGCTAGCATCCATATGACAGAGAACCCGAGCCGACATGGCTAGTCGTGAACCCAAAGTGGCGCAGACCTATGGAGACAGGCATACATGAATCACATCGAGCATGTCGGTCATCAGCGAGTGAATCCGGGCTGTAGCACTGGGCTAACAGGACTCCGGGGAACCCGGGCTGTAGCAGGCTGTGCAGGACTCCGGATGTCACCGCGTGACATTTCCTCGAAGGGATAGACATAGGAACGAAGTGAAACACATGCCGGCCAGTCAAGTGTCCTGAGTAGTAGTGCTGGGCTAGCAGGACTCCGGTGAACCGGGCTGTAGCGGACTACTATGGCTCGAGGAACACTAGACTACATTTTCCCATAAGAAAGGCTGCCAAGGATAAACAACTAGATTGTCGGATCCCACTCATACCAAGCATTTCAATCATACACACAATATGCCCGATATGAGTACATACAACATGGCATCACAACAAAACTCTACAACTCAAGTACTTTATTTAAAGGCTCCAGAGAGCCATACATAACATGTTCATACAGGTAGGGGTCACATGACCCGACACTCAAGTCATACAAGCATACAAGCACATGCGGAAGCAAATAGTCTGAGTACAGACACTAGAAAGCAAGAAGGCTTCTCGAAGCCTGTCTATCTACATAGGGCCCTCCATGGCCAGGATCACCACCTGGGTGGCTAGTCACTCGTCGACATCAAGGTCTACATAAAACCCATCGGAGGGGGCGGTGTTGTCGTCTGAAAACAGTAATTAAGCAAACATGAGTACAAAGGTACTCAGCAAGTCTTACATCAGAACCTACTATACATGCTCATTCTCAAGAAGGTGGTGGAGTTATTGCAGCAAGCCAGCTTTGACTCTTGGCTAAGCTATCCTACGAGACTCCACTAGTAAAATAGTTTTCGCACACGAGTCCACTACTCACCAACACAATACTCCACCGGGGATCCTCCCTCGTCATCCTACGAGAGGGCCATCCTCGGTACTCACACTTATCTTGAGTCTTTTAGTAGTATCCATTAACTTGTCTATGAACTGTATAGGCAACCAAGTAGTCCTTTACCGCGGACGCGGCTATTCGAATAGTTTTATACCCTGCAGGGGTGTACTTCTTCATACACGCTTTCACCACTTACCGCCGTTTACACGACATGTACTCGGCAACCTTCAAGCGGAAGCCCAACGAGGGTGTCGGCCACGGCCTACCTAAACACTCAAGCCTCTAGTCCAGGTTTATCGCCTATCCAGGTTCCATCCGCAGGGAGTCCGGCCGAGGTTTCCACATACGGCCCCGAACGATGTGAACAGGGTTCC
Source organism: Triticum aestivum (assembly GCF_018294505.1). Lineage (NCBI taxonomy): Eukaryota > Viridiplantae > Streptophyta > Magnoliopsida > Poales > Poaceae > Triticum > Triticum aestivum. The sequence continues at coordinate 405,342,725 of NC_057812.1, read as the reverse complement.
CGAGACACCAAACGGGTGACTCGGTACACCGTGCCACGGTGTATCTACCGCAACATAGCCCACCCCTAGGGTCAGCGCTACGCACGGCCGCCAACACATAACCTACAAACACCAGAAACTAATTGCAACTCCTGGACAGAGTACTAGGGTGAATAAGAAGCCGAGAGGGTCCATTGGTTTCGGGCCCAATGTATGGTAGTAACTGAATCTTAAATCACACATACAGATCTCAGTTCTTATGGACGGCCTCAATGAAACAACCCACCATGTACTCCTACATGGCCTCTCATCGATACCTTTACCAAATCATGTTCAACACATCCCTCACATTACCGACATAATCATTTCACTCTAGCCCATCACCCAGATGAACCAGACCTGACACAACTCTAAGCATAGCAGGCATAGCAAGGTAGGAAACACATACATGGCTCAATCAACTCCTACACATGCTAGTGGGTTTCATCTAGTTACTGTGGCAATGACAGGTCATGCAGAGGATAAGGGTTCAACTACCGTAGCACACAGCAGTTTGAATCGCGTTGTCTTAATGCAGTAAACAAGAGCAGAAGCGAGAACATGGGTTTGTATCGGAATGATCAATGGGTTGCTTGCCTGATGTAGTGGTAGTAGGGTACTGCCCTTCAGACGGATACTCGGGGTTATCCTCGGAGGCAGAACCTACCACGAAAGACACACCGAACATAATCAACACATGACAATATGCAACAATATGATGCATGCTATGACATGGCAAAATGAATGTGTCTTGGCCTAATGCAAGCTAAAACAGAAAGGAATGAACTCATTTGAATCAAAGATTCAAATGTTAGTTCATTTAACATAGCCTTATTAGTGCATTATCTTATTTTGCTTAAACAGCAAGGTTAACTTGTTTTGTCATGCATGAAACCATTACAGATGGATAGATTGAATTTTTCTGATCATTTTTCATATATAAATTGTTTGATTTGGAGCTATGGTTGATTTTCTATGATTTTTAGAAGTTTTGGCTATTTTCTGGAATTTCCTATTAAAGAATAAGTCCAGAAAAGGATTTACTGCGTCAGCCTGACGTCAGTGTGACGTCAGTGGTCAACTAAGACAGTCCAGGTCAACCCTGACCTGTGGGTCCCATCTGTCAGTGTCAACTAACTAACTAAATTTAGTTAGTGTTAAACTAATACTAATCTAGTTTAATTAGTGGCCTCGGGCCCACACGTCAGTGAGTTAGGGGAATTCAAACTGGGGTCAACCCGGGTCAAACTCGCCGGAGTTGACCCGGGGCTCGTCGCCGGCAAGGCCAGGGATGGCGGAGGGGCGCGGGATTCTTCCTCCGGCGACCAAATGGCCAGCGGAGGGCATCTAAGTGACGCGGGCACTCGTCCGCGTCGAGTGGTATGGGTGGTTGGGCCTGGGGTGGCCGGAGTCATCGCCGGCGTCGACCTTGGCGGTCGCCGGGGCTCGGGTGAGGTCGGGGTCGTCCTTGTGACGGTCGTGGAGGCTCAAGCGGGGCACATACGTGCTCTACGCGGCGCGGGGAGGAAGCTGGGCACGACGGCTGGACCATTAGATGGACGGAGACTCGTCTTCGGCGAGCACAGGAGGCGGTGCATGTGGGCGAACTCGTGGCGGCGCGTACGGTGCACGAGAGCTAGAACGGAGAGGGGAGAAGGGTCAGTAGCTCACTGCGGTTGCAGGGGAGCGAACGGCGAGTTCGGGGAAGAGCTGGAGCGAGCGGGGCAGCGAGGGGGATCTTCGGCGACCGAGGTTGAAGATGAGCTCGGTGCAGCGTCTTCGGGGTGAGCGAGCGCTCGGGGATGGGTCGAGGAAAAGCAGTGGACGACGACGGAACTTGTTGGTAGGGCGAGGCAACGAGTGGACGGCGGTGGCTGCGGTGGTGCTTGTCGGCAGCGACGGCTGCGCCCTGCTTCGGGGGAGAGAGCGAGAGTGGCGAGACAGGGGGGAGAGTGGAGCGGTCCAGGGGTCCAGGGGGTGGGCGTGGCACTCATAGACGCGTCCAGGGCGTCAGCGGAAGCAAGAGGTGGTCGGCGTGTGGCCGCGGGCGCCGGCCACGCGCCTCTCGTCCTCCTGGCGAGAGGAGGAGGATGACTGGCAGGAGCCAGTGGACTGGGCCGAGCTGGTGGGCTGCGCCAGGTAAAACTCTGTTCTCTCTCTCCTTTTCTGTTTTTCATTTATTCTATTATTTCTGTAACTTCAGGGCTTTATTAAAAATGCCAGGGCATTTCCAAAAATCATAAAATTAATCATGGCTACTTCTTAGAATATATCCAACAGCAAACATTTTAGTTTATGATTATTTGAGCATTTAAAATATTTTATAGCATTTAAATGCCCAAATGCAAATACTATAAGAATTAATCCAATGACCTTAAGATGTCCTAGAAAAATGTGCACCATTTTTGTCAAAGGTTTTAACCGAAAACAAAAAGGGTGGGCTTTTTAGAAGGGCATTTCAGGTTCATTGAAAAAGTTTTTAGTAAACCCTAGTTGTTCTAGGGGGTGCTGGGGGTTCTGTCATCCCCATTTCAAATTTAAGGAAATTTAAACATGATGCAACACTCTAATGCTTGAACTAGCTAGGGTGTGACAACTCACCCCCACTCAAAAGAATCTCGTCCCGAGATTTAGGATCCTCCGGGAAGAAGGTGGGGTACTCGAGTCGAAGACGATCCTCCCTTTCCCAAGTGGCTTCTTTCTCGGAATGGTGTGACCATTGAACCTTGAGAAACTTGATATTATGGCGTCGAGTGGTACGCTCGGCTTGATCAAGGATACGAACGGGATATTCCCGATATGAGAGGTTATCTTGTAGATCAAGCGTTTCGTGGTCCACTCCACGGATAGGATCCGCGAAGCAACGCCTGAGTTGAGAAACGTGGAAGACATCGTGAACTCTGGAAAGATGCGAAGGTAGTTCCAATTGGTAGGCAACTTCTCCTCGTTTGGCAAGAATGCGAAAGGGTCCAATGTAACGAGGAGCCAATTTGCCTTTGATACCGAAACGATGGGTTCCCTTTAACGGAGTAACCCGAAGGTAAGCCTTCTCGCCGACTTCATAAGTCATGAGCTTATGTTTACGATCATATTGGCTCTTTTGACGAGATTGGGCTGTTTTCAATTTCTCACGAATAACGCGAACCTGCTCTTCTGCTTCCTGAATCATATCCGGGCCAAAGAGTTGTCTTTCCCCGGTTTCTGACCAGTTAAGAGGCGTTCGACATTTTCGTCCATAGAGAACTTCGAAAGGAGCTTTGCCCAAGCTAGCTTGATAACTATTGTTATAAGCAAACTCCGCGAATGGAAGGCATTTCTCCCAACCCATTCCGAATGAGATGACAGAAGCTCGGAGCATATCTTCCAGAATTTGATTGACTCGCTCTACTTGACCACTTGATTGAGGATGGAAGGCGGTGCTAAAAGAGAGACGAGTTCCCATAGCATTTTGGAAACTTTCCCAAAATCGAGAGGTGAAGAGACTCCCACGGTCTGAGTTAATTTCCAATGGGACACCATGAAGAGACACTATTCGGGAGATGTATAAATCAGCTAGCTGGCTAGCGGTGATACTCTCACGAACAGGTAGGAAATGGGCTACTTTGGAAAGACGGTCGATCACGACGAAGATGGCATTATTCCCTCTCTTGGTCCTGGGAAACCCAGTAATGAAATCCATACTGATTTTATCCCATTTCCACTCAGGAATAGCCAAAGGTTGAAGGGTGCCAGCAGGCCGTTGATGCTCTGCTTTAACACGACGACAAACGTCGCAATTAGCAATGTATTGAGCGATTTCTCTCTTCATCCTAGTCCACCAAAACCTCTGGCGTAGGTCTTGATACATTTTAGTACTACCGGGATGAATGGTGAGAGGGGATTCATGAGCTTCCTTAAGGATCAGCCGCCTCAGGTTTCGTGCCTTGGGAACCACTAAGCGGTTTCCAAAGTATACGACACCTTGATCATCAACGGAGAAACAATTCGCGACTCCTTTCTTAATGTTTCTCTTAATACGGGAGATTCCCGGATCTACCTTCTGTGCCTTGATGATCTGATCCGTAAGGGTAGGTTTCGCCACCAGGGTGGATAGGAATCCTCGAGGAACAATGTGAAGATTAAGCTTACGAAATTCCTCATGGAGAAGTGGTTGACTTTGTTGTAACATCAGGTTGTTACAATAGATTTACGACTTAGTGCATCAGCCATGACATTGGCTTTGCCCGGGGTGTAAGTTATTCCTAAGTCGTAATCCGAGATCAACTCGACCCAACGTCTTTGCCTGAGATTCAAATCCGGTTGGGTGAAGATATATTTCAAACTTTGGTGATCGGTGAAGATCTCGCAACGATTACCGAGGAGGTAATGTCGCCAAGTTTTGAGTGCATGGACTACAGCTGCAAGCTCTAGATCATGTGTGGGATAGTTTTCCTCATGTGGGTGTAATTGCCGTGAAGCATAGGCAATTACCTGACGATCTTGCATGAGTATGCAACCTAGTCCTTGTCGCGAGGCGTCGCAATAGATAATAAAGTCCTTGGAGAAATCTGGTGGTACCAGTACGGGAGCAGATGTCAGGCGTCTTTTCAGTTCCTGAAAGCTGAACTCGCACTGTGGGGTCCACTCGAACTTTTTATCTTTCTTGAGGAGTTCAGTTAGAGGTTTAGCAACCTTGGAGAAATTCTCGACGAAGCGGCGGCAATAGCTCGCTAAGCCAAGGAAGCTCCGAACTTGCTTGACCGTCTCAGGTGGAGTCCAATCAAGGACGGCTTGAACTCGCTCGGGATTGACAGCAATACCCTTACCAGAGATTACATGGCCTAGATAGGTCACTTCTGGCAACCAAAATTCACACTTGGAGAATTTGGCATAAAGGCGATGCTCTCGAAGTTTCGTCAATACCAGCCTTAGATGTTCGGCATGTTCCTCTTCATTCTTGGAGTAGATGAGTATGTCATCGAGGTAAACTACGACGAATTTATCCAAATACTCCATGAAGACCGAGTTCATTAACCGAGAGAAGGTGGCTGGGGCATTGGTTAAACCGAAGGACATAACGGTGTACTCGTATTGGCCATAACGAGTAACAAAGGCCGTTTTGGGAATGTCCCCGTTTCTGATTTTGATTTGATGGTAGCCCAACCTCAAATCCATCTTGGAAAAGACTGAGGATCCAGCGAGCTGATCATACAGATCGTTGATCCTGGGAAGCGGATACTTGTTCTTGATAGTGACCAAGTTGACAGGTCGGTAATCTACAACCATCCGATCCGTTCCATCCTTCTTCTTGACGAAGAGGACGGGGCAAGCCCAAGGAGAGGAACTAGGACGGATGAAACCCTTTTTCAAGGACTCATCGAGTTGGTTCTTAAGCTCGGCTAGTTCTAAGGGTGCCATCTTATAGGGTCTCCTAGAAATTGGAACGGTTCCTGGAACAAGGTCTATCACAAACTCGACATCCCTATCAGGTGGAACACCTGGCAGTTCTTCTGGAAAGACATCCGGAAAGTCTCGGACTACCGGAATATCCTCAAGGTCTGGAAGGGGGTTGGCATTTAGGGAGTAAAGCTGGCGCTTGGCCACTCGAGTTAAGACATTGACTGTCTTGCCCGATGGGTGAGTAAGTTGAACGGTTCTAGTGGCACAATCAATCTTAGCATAATGAGCTGACATCCAGTCCATACCCAAGATGATGTTAATGTCCGAGGACTTGAGAGCTATTAAGGATGCAAGGAAGACAAGTCTATCGACAAGAATTTCGTTCCCATGGCTTACTCTAGAAGTTTGCCATTTGGAACCCGGAGTTTGAATTACCATGGAAGTGGGCATGTCACAGAATGTCGTGTTATGCAATCGAGCATAGTTCTCGGATATGAATGAATGAGATGCTCCAGTATCGAAAAGAACAGATGGCGGATGGCAATTAACAAGGAGCGTACCAAGGACGACGTTAGGATCCTCATGAGCCTCCTCGGCTGAGACATAGTTGACATGGCCACGTGCATTGGTGACCGGCTTGGTGTAGAATGTCTTTCCCGCTGGCTTACCACGGCCAACGGACTTTCCAGACTGATTGGGGTTGTTGTTCTGGGGACACTCTTGACTATAGTGACCCGACTCTCCACACTTGAAACCTGTCACAACATTGGGGCGTGGAGCAGCATTAGCAGTGGGGCCACCATAGGGCTTGGGCGGTGCAAACTGCTGGTTGGGACGAGGCGCCTCAAAGGATGGCCTCGGAATGAACCTGGGTGGCAGTGCCCTGCTTGGAATCCACACCCGGCGCTTCTGAGCTCCAGAGCTGGATGAAGAGCCAAAATCACATGAGTGCTTGCATGAAGCGTCATAGTCAGACTGGCCTGACTCAGCACTGATGGCTTTATTGACCAACTTCTGAAAGGAGGTACACTCATGCAGACGAAGATCGCGGCGAAGCTCGGGGCTAAGTCCCTTGCGGAACCTTGCCTACTTCTTAGCGTCGGTAGATACTTCTTCAAGAGCATATCGTGCCAGATTCCCAAATTCACGACTATATGCATCCACAGTCAGTCTTCCTTGGGTGAAATTGCAGAACTCTTCCCTCTTGCGATCTATGAGACCTTCCGGAATGTGATGCTCACGGAAAGCCTCACTGAATTCAGCCCAAGTAGTGATTTGGCCGACCGGGCGCATAGCTTCAAAGTTTTCCCACCAAAGGCTAGCAGGGCCTTCGAGGTGATAGGCAGCATAAGTAACCTTATTAGCTTCGGCTACGTTGGCAGAACGTAGCTTGTGGGTGATGCTGCGAAGCCAGTCATCCGCGTCGAGGGGCTCGACGGAATGGTTAAACTTTGGTGGGTACAGCTTGATGAAGTCATTGATTGACACCAAGTCATTTCGCTGATGGCGTGCAGTGTTCTGCTCAATCCGCTCCAGCAAGCGGTTAGTCTCACGCTTGTTTCTTTCCGCCTCCAGCATCACTTCGGCCAGAGAAGGCGGGTGAGGCAGATTTTCACCCCTAGCTGCACTGGCTTCCCCCTGCTCCGGGGCAGCAGGGTTGCTGCGGGTGTTGACCATCCTAGGAGAAAACAAGACAACGGTTTAGATAAGGATGGCACAAACTTAGCAAGGAAGTGCAGAATGTAATGGATAACATGGAATGCTAAGATGTTCATTGCACGACATGGTAATATAGAAACTGCCATATATATACCATTGGTCATACACACCGTACATAGTTTAGTACAAGCCCAGGCTAGAGTACAACTACGGTGAAAGACATTACATCTCATCGAAGGCATTCCAAGCTCCTATACATTATTTTCCTACACCTCCGGAGATGATACACACCAAGTCATATCCCACGGTCACGCAGGACAGTGGAGAATACAACTACTACAATACTAGTGAAACTACTACTAGCTCAGACGGCTCCGTAGTAATCCTCATAGAAGTCGCCACCAAAACCTGGAAGTGGAACATGATCATCTGGGAACAGACGGTCCTGCGGAGCCTGCGGACCAAAGGGACTCGGATGTGGCCTTGGTCCCACAGGTGGTGGCAGACGGGGACCACGAGGAGGGGTGATGCCTCCCACATCGCGCCACTCCATACAATCTGGCAATCCAGACCGTACAGGGTACAGATCCCTCAGATCCATGTATCCTGCCTGTACCGCCGGTGCAAACCGAGTCAAAGTGGCCCAGTGATCAGCACGAGAGTTAAAAAGCTCCATACGCAAGGCCCGATTTTCGCGGTCCTTATCCTCGAGCATCTCGGCAGTGGTGCGGAGTAGTGACTCCTCATGTGTGGGGTCAGCATAGATAGCCTGGAGATACCCTTGCGCTCCCGGAAGTGAAGCTGGCATATAACGGAAGTCGGTGTTCCGAAGCAGGCCAGTCCGGACTCGCATGATGGTCATCATGGAATAGGCAGCATCCTGCACAGCCATCTCAACAGTAACCCCGAGTCCATAGGAACAGTGAAGGGGCTCAGTGGCTCCAGGATAAGAGGGATATATCCTGACGGTACAGAGGTACTGGCTCTGGTTGAAGTCTCTGAACTGCTCTTCGACAGTGTATTCGGGATACCAACGGTAACCCGTCTCGATCATTACCCGGACTAACATAGCAGTATGACCGGGCACATCGAGGCACCGGGTCAGGCGAACCACTTGGTTTTGAGCACGAGTGGCCATCTGAAAGCACAACCACAATGCAAAGGCATTAGAATTTCTAGGGAAAATTGGACAGCATAACAGCTGTAAATGCTCAGAAAAGGATTTGAGACATCCACAACAGTTTGCAATACCACTCAACAACATCATATCAAGGTTCTGATTCAACTGGCAACATACTAAAAGTAGTAGAAACTGTACTGAGGCTTGTAACAACAATCCTATAAGCTACTACGGATTAGTAACACGTGAACCTGATAGAAGAAGAGAGCCTAGTCCTTAACCCACGTTGAATGAGAAGAGAATGACTCAGATCAGAGGGCATAAGGTAAAGGAGTAAAAGAGCCTTACGTTCCCTCCCACAATCAATTCCCCTACATATAACTAAAGCATTTCTAGACTCGACATCGACCAGTTTGGCTCAACGAACCTACAGGCAGTCCGGCTCTGATGCCAACGCTGTCAGGACCCCGATTCCAAGTCACATCGATCTAGCCGGTAACACCTCATATCACATTGCGGCCTCACGCACGGTATCCCCACGGGTGTCGCCTTACCATGGCCCGGGACCGTTTGCGCCTTTTGGCTCACGTATATGATAGTGTCGCTAGCATCCATATGACAGAGAACCCGGGCCGACATGGCTAGTCGTGAACCCAAAGCGGCGCAGACCTATGGAGACAGGCATACATGAATCACATCGAGCATGTCGGTCATCAGCGAGTGAATCCGGGCTGTAGCACTGGGCTAACAGGACTCCGGGGAACCCGGGCTGTAGCAGGCTAGGCAGGACTCCGGATGTCACCGCGTGACATTTCCCCGAAGGGACAGACATAGGAACGAAGTGAAACACATGCCGGCCAGTCAAGTGTCCTGAGCAGTAGTGCTGGGCTAGCAGGACTCCGGTGAACCGGGCTGTAGCGGACTACTATGGCTCGAGGAACACTAGACTACATTTCCCCATAAGAAAGGCTGCCAAGGATAAACAACTAGATTGTCGGATCCCACTCATACCAAGCATTTCAATCATACACACAATATGCCCGATATGAGTACATACAACATGGCATCACAACAAAACTCTACAACTCAAGTACTTTATTTAAAGGCTCCAGAGAGCCATACATAACATGTTCATACAGATAGGGGTCACATGACCCGACACTCAAGTCATACAAGCATACAAGCACATGCGGAAGCAAATAGTCTGAGTACAGACACTAGAAAGCAAGAAGGCTTCTCGAAGCCTGTCTATCTACATAGGGCCCTCCATGGCCAGGTTCACCACTTGAGTGGCGAGTTACTCATCGACGTCGAGGTCTACATAAAACCCATCGGAGGGGGCGGTGTTATCGTCTGAAAACAATAATTAAGCAAACATGAGTACAAAGGTACTCAGCAAGTCTTACATCAGAACCTACTATACATGCTCATTCTCAAGAAGGTGGTGGGGTTATTGCAGCAAGCCAGCTTTGACTCTTGGCTAAGCTATCCTACGGAACTCCACTAGTAAAATAGTTTTCACACACGAGTCCACTACTCACCAACACAATACTCCACCGGGGATCCTCCCTCGTCATCCTACGAGAGGGCCATCCTCGGTACTTACACTTATCTTGAGTCTTTTAGTAGAATCCATTAGCTTGTCTATGAACTGTATAGGCAACCGAGTAGTCCTTACCGCGGACGCGGCAATTCGAATAGTTTTATACCCTGCAGGGGTGTACTTCCTCATACATGCTCTCACCACTTACCGCCATTTACACGACATGTACTCGGCAACCTTCAAGTGGGAGCCCAACGAGGGTGTCGGCCATGGCCTACCTAAACACTCAAGTCTCTAGTCCAGGTTTATCGCCTATCCAGGTTCCATCCGCAAGGAGTCCGGCCAAGGTTTCCACATACGGCCCCGAACAATGTGCAGGGTTCCCGAGACACCAAAAGGGTGACTTGGTACACCGTGCCATGGTGTATCTACCGCAACATAGCCCACCCCTAGGGTCAGTGCTACGCACGGCCGCCAACACATTACCTACAAACACCAGAAACTAATTGTAACTCCTGGACAGAGCACTAGGGTGATTAAGAAGCCGAGAGGGTCAATTAAGGATCCCAATGCATGGTAGTAGCTGATTCTTAAAATCACACATACAAATCTCAGTTCTTAGGGACGACCTCAATGAAACAACCCACCATGTACTCCTACATGGCCTCTCATCGATACCTTTACTAAATCATGTTCAACACATCCCTCACATTACCGACATAATCATTTCACTCTAGCCCATCACCCAGATGAACTAGACCTGACATGACTCTAAGCATAGCAGGCATAGCAAGGTAGGAAACACAAACATGGCTCAATCAACTCCTACACATGCTAGTGGGTTTCATCTAGTTACTGTGGCAATGACAGGTCATGCAGAGGATAAGGGTTCAACTACCGTAGCACACAGCAGTTTGAATCGCGTTGTCTTAATGCAGTAAACAAGAGCAGAAGCAAGAACATGGGTTTGTATCGGAATGATCAATGGGTTGCTTGCCTGATGTAGTGGTAGTAGGGTATTGCCCTTCAGACGGATACTCAGGGTTATCCTCGGAGGCAGAACCTACCACGAAAGACACACCGAACATAATCAACACATAACAATATGCAACAATATGATGCATTCTATGACATGGCAAAATGAATGTGTCTTGGCCTAATGCAAGCTAAAACAGAAAGGAATGAACTCATTTGAATCAAAGATTCAGATGTTAGCTCATTTGACATAGCCTTATAAGTGCATTATTTTGTTTTGCTTAAACAGCAAGGTTAACTTGTTTTTTCATGCATGAAACCATTACATATGGATAGATTGAATTTTTTTGATTATTTTTCATATATAAATTGTTTGATTTGGAGCTATGGTTGATTTTCTATGATTTTTAGAAGTTTTGGCTATTTTCTGGAATTTCCTATTAAAGAATAAATCCAGAAAAGGATTTACTGCGTCAGCCTGACGTCAGTGTGATGTCAGCGGTCAACTGAGACGGTCCAAGTCAACCCTGACCTGTGGGTCCCATCTGTCAGTGTCAACTAACTAACTAAATTTAGTTAGTGTTAAACTAATACAAATCTAGTTTAATTAGTTGCCTCGGGCCCACACGTCAGTGAGTTAGGGGAATTCAAACTGGGGTCAACCTGAGTCAAACTCGCTGGAGTTGTCCTGGGGCTCGTCGCCGGCAAGGCCAGGTACGGCGGAGGGGTGCGGGTTTCTTCCTCTGGCGACCAAATGGCTAGCGGACGACATTTAAGTGATGCGGGCACTCGTCCGCGTCGAGTGGTATGGGTGGTTGGGCCTGGGGTGGCTGGAGTCGTCGCCGGCGTCGACCTTGGCGGTCGCTGGGGCTCGGGTGAGGTCGGGGTCGTCCTTGTGACGGTCGTGGAGGCTCAAGCGGGGCACGTACGTGCTCTACGCGGCGCGGGGAGGAAGCTGGGCACGACGACCGGACCATTAGATGGCCGAAGACTCGTCGGCGGCGAGCACAGGCGGCGGTGCGTGCGGGCGAACTCGAGGCGGTGCGTACGGTGCACGAGAGATAGAACGAAGAGGGGGAGAAGGGTCAGTAGCTCACTGCGGCTGCAAGGGAGCGAACGACGAGCTCGGGGAAGAGCTGGAGCGAGCGGGGCGGCGAGGGGGATCTCTGGCGACCGAGGTTGAAGACGAGCTCGGTGCAGCGTCTCCGGGGCGAGCAAGCACTCGGGGATGGGTCGAGGCAAAGCAGTGGACGGCGGCGGAACTTCTTGGCATGGCGAGGCAACGAGTGGACGGCGGTGGCTGCGGTGGTGCTTGTCGGTGGCGACAGCTGCGCCCTGCTTCGGGGGAGAGAGCGAGAGAGGCAAGACAAGGGGGAGAGTGGAGTGGTCGTGGGGTCCAGGGGGTCGGCGTGGCACTCGTAGACGCGTCCAGGGCGTCAGCGGAAGCAGGAGGTGGCCGGCGTGTGGCCGAGGGCGCTGGCCACGTACCTCTCGTCCTCCTAGCGAGAGGAGGAGGACGACTGGCAGGAGCCAGTGGACTGGGCCGAGTTGGCGGGCTAGGTGGGCTGCGCCAGGTAAAACTCTATTCTCTCTCTCCTTTTCTGTTTTTCATTTATTCTATTATTTCTGTAACTTCAGTGCTTTATTAAAAATGACAGGGCTTTATTAAAAATGCCAGGGCATTTCCAAAAATCATAAAATTAATCATGGCTACTTCTTAGAATATATCCAACAGCAAACATTTTAGTTTATGATTATTTGAGCATTTAAAATATTTTATAGCATTTAAATGCCCAAATGCAAATACTATAAGAATTAATCCAATGACCTTAAGATGTCCTAGAAAAATGTGCACCATTTTTGTCAGAGGTTTTAACCCAAAACAAAAAGGGTGGGCTTTTTAGAAGGGCATTTCAGGTTCATTGAAAAAGTTTTTAGTAAACCCTAGTTGTTCCAGGGGGGTGCTGGGGGTTCTGTCATCCCCATTTAAAATTTAAGAGAAATTTAAACATGATGCACACTCTAATGCTTGAACTAGCTAGGGTGTGACAGGTTCATCCTTCCCTTTATCTCCGCAATACCTTTATCTAACTTCTGGGCTTCTCCGATCTTTCCCAATAGAGTAGATTGAATATCCATTGAGGCAACAAAACCTTGTGGTACTATCTCCAATCGAAGATCTCTAAGATCGTCAATTAACTCCTGTGGCAATCCTCCTGCTGTGAGGGTATTAACATAGCTCTTGCGGCTCAATGCATCTGCCACAACATTGACCTTTCCTGGGTGATAGTGCAATTTCATGTCATAATCCTTTATGAGCTCCAACCATCTTCTTGGCCTGAGGTTCAACTCCTTCTGCATGAAGATGTATTTCAAACTCTTATGATCCGTGTAAACATCACAACGATTTTCGATAAGAAAATGTCTCCAGGTCTTGAGTGCGTGCACTACGGCTGCTAACTCCAAATCATGTGTGGCATAATTCCGCTCATGATGTTGAAGCTGACGTGAGGCATATGAAACAACTCTTCCTTCTTGCGTAAGAACACCTCCAAGTCCCTGACAAGAAGCGTCGCAATATACTTGGAAATCCTTGCGTATATTCGGAAGAATTAGCACTAGGGCTGTGACCAAACGTTTCTTCAGCTCTTGGAAACTAGCCTCACATTCCTCGGTCCAATTAAACTTGGTGTCTTTCTTCAATAATTCTGTCATGGGCTTCGCGATCTTGGAGAAATTCTCAATAAATCTCCGGTAATATCCTGCGAGTGCAAGAAAACTGCAAATCTCTCCGATTGAGGTGGGTGCCTTCCATTCAGTGACGGCTTCAACCTTTGAGGGGTCTACTGCTATTCCTTCTCCTGATATAACATGTCCGACAAATCCAACTTCCTTCAACCAGAATTCGCACTTGCTGAACTTTGCGTATAACTAATGTTCCCTAAGCTTCTCAAGACCCAAGCGCAAATGTTCCTTGTGTTCTTCTTCATTCTTCGAGTAAATCAATATGTCATCAATGAATACCACAACAAACTGATCCAAGAACTCCATGAATACCTTATTCATCATACTCATGAAATAGGCAGGGGCATTTGTCAAACCAAAAGACATGACTGTGTACTCATAAAGCCCATATCTCGTGGTAAAGGCTGTGTTGGGTATATCCTATTCTCGAATCTTCAGCTAATGATATCCTGATCGAAGATCGATCTTAGGAAAACTTTTGCTCCTTGTAGCTGGTCAAACAAATCATTGATCATTGGTAGAGGGTACTTGTTCTTGATCGTCACCTCATTCAGCGCACGATAATCTACCACCATTCTCAAGGATCCATCCTTCTTCTCAACTAGAAGCACTAAGGCTCCCCAAGGTGATGAACTCGGTCAAATATAACCTTTCCCCAACAATTCCTTAATATGCTTCTTAATTTCCTCTAGATCATTTGTGAGTATCCGGTATGGTTTAGAGTGGATGAGAAATTAGAATAGAATAAGGGCCTAAAGAGAGAAATCACTACCCATATGTTTATGATAGCAGGAAAACTCCAAATCAAGCAATTCACACAGATCACATCACACAAGCAAAACCTACAGATAAGATCATGTCCACAAGAGATATGATCTCTTCATACTACCGCAATCATTCGTTGGACTCAACTTGGTAGTGGTGGTCTGAACTAAATCTCCTCAAATCAATGTCAACTCTAGCTTCTTCTTCTTCGTCAATGATGCCTTCATAGGTCATGGTCTCATCAGGCTGAGCAACTTGGTGATGGGGTTCAACAACTATTTTATTGAAGTGGAGAAGAGATAGAAATGAATAGAGAAGAGTATAGACCAATGGATATTTAAGGAAGTCATAAAATAAAGTTTTCTTCCTATGGCTTTCCATTTCCTAGTGGTCGCATCCTACAGTCAGCGTGTGCTCTGATACCATCTTGTAGCGACCCGACCCAAAATGGATCGAAGTCTCTGTGCTTAAGTGTCATCCCTGGATCAGTATGCTGATACACATAGTACTCGAGGAATTATAACAGAGTTCAATCACACTTTATTACATCGAGATCCTCAAAAGAGTATTTATTACAAAAATATTGCCAAAGGCCATCTAAATAAAAATAACTGCGGAAGATTCAAAGGTAAATGAGTCCATCCAACTCCACGACAAACTGAGTGCAGAACAACGACCTATCACACCTTTAATCCTCGTTGGAAAAGTCTGCAACATGAGACGTTGCAGCCGTGTAGGTCAGCACATGGAATATGCTGGCAATTTCACACCGTAGAATAATAATAAATGAAAAGACTATCTCTATATGCAAATTTAGCTGGTGGAGGCTCTAAGTTTAATTTTTACATAAAGCCAATTTTACCCTACAAAAAAGGAATAATTTTTTTATTTAATACTAAATTAAAATGCCATTATTGAGAAGGTTCCTCCAACTCAATCCAAAAAAATCCCAAGTTATTAGTAACCCAATAATTTCATTAAATAGAGTGATGAGATCAACCAATAATTCACTTCTAGATACTCAAGATGTCCGTAACCGGGGACACGGCTAATCATGATTAGTTTGTACACTCTGCAGAGGTTTGCGCACTTTTCCCCACAAGACTCGACCACCTCCATGATCGGAAGATCGATACATAGCCTTTTTGAAGTATTTCCTCCAAACCCTGGGTAGACCGGTACACCTACTTTCCCCTACATCAGCTAGTCTACCACGGAAAGAGGTCACACAACTTACTCAACTATGCCAAAGCCCATAATGGCTTGTGGCTGCACACCAAAGTTTCTAGGCATGAAATATCTTATGATCCCTTTGAGCCTGGGTGGCGTACCTAGGGTAATCACACGGGTACTCCGGGAATCCCCTTGGGCAAGCACTGGTTTCTCCAGGTGCCCCAAACAATCCACCCAGATGTGTATTAAAGTTGCCACCTTAGGTTATCCCAAAATTATTAACTCTCGCAACTTGCATGGATCACACATACCAATCCCCGTCTACGAGCATGGCTAAGCAATATATGATATAACGAATATTCCCGGGGTGATCAAAGGTCATAGGTTCCAACCACATGAACTACATAGCATAACCACATGTTCCCAATCCTATTCATGCAATCTTTGAGGGTGAAACTAATGCATAGTAAAAACTGGGTATTGAAAATTACGATCAAAGTGTTAACTTGCCTTGCTGACGATCGTTGAACTCTAAAGATTCGTGGTAGCAAGCCTCGCACTCCGGATGATCTAGTGTAAGCAAGCAATAACATACATAAGCATACAAGCAAAGATCCAAAAAGAAAACAAATAAAAGACTTCGAAAAACTCCAAAAACAACCAAATAAAGTTTCTGTACAGAACGTAATTTTTACAGCAACAAAAATAAATGGTTTTGGTTTTAACATAAAGTACAAGTCACTAGCTTCGATTTGCAAAAAGAATCACCTAAAATGGAGTTACGAAACTCGAGTTACGGCCTAACGAAGTTTGAATACAGATCTATTTGAATTCAAATTTTAAAATTTTCAAAAATATTTTTCGTTTGGTTCTCTGGATAGATAGGATTTCTATGAACTAGTAGGAAAAAGAATCAACTAAATCAGATCTATAGATTAAAAGATATACTAGAAAGAAGAATTGATATAGAATCCGAGATTGGAAAAATACTGGAAAAAGAGAAATAAATTCGGTCAGATGCCAAGTGGCACTTTCTGATTGGTTGGCTGGGTGCTCATCGGACTTGTCACCGGAGACGAGGAAGAATGCGGCTCTGGTGTGCTTCGGCGAAGGATGCGTGCGGGACGGTGTAGAGGATGATGAGGTGAACCACTTGAACAACTTGTGGTTGTAGAATGTTCCCTGTACACGCGGTGAGAGGTCGCCAGAATACACGAACTCCGGCAAGCAATTGGAGAGGTTAGAGCGAGGGAAAAACTCTAGAAGGAGAGGGCTTCGGACGAGGGGTGAGATGGGCTCCCAGGGGTGCTTTATATAGGGCTTGGGGAGGTCTGGAGATGAGCTGAGCATTGCCAACTTTATGATGTTAATGGTGGTTATTACTTGGGCTTCTAATGGGAATTAGAGGGGGAATTAAGGCACACTAGTGAAGGGGAAAAGATAGAGGGAGGCGAGGGGAACCGATTCAGAGCGGTTTTGTAGCGAGGGAGAGGAGGGGAGGGGGTGGGCGTTGGGTGGGAGTGCTGCGTACGTGCTCTCTGTGAACGAACGAGGTAAGGAAGAAGATGACCAGGTTGGGTCGTTAGGAAGGCTAGGCCTTCTATGGGCCTTGGCTGCACGTTTTTTTACAGAAACACAATGACACCGAAAACAAATAAATATAAGTTTAAAATTTTCCAGAAAATTCACATAGTTATATGGTCTTATATATGACCTAGTGAACATTTATCTGTCCTAAAATGCAAGTTAAAAAAACATTTTTGCTAAACTAATAAAATAAAGTGCAAAAAAAATCCCAACAAATAAATTTTGATTCCAAATTCAATTTCCCATATTTCTTTTCTGTTTTTGAAGAAGTCCTTTTATCTTCTCTCTTTATTTATTTTTGAAATGATGGAAATGAATTTTGGTGAAGTCAAATTTGATCCAAACTCCCAACTTTGAAAAAAATTCAAAATTGTTTTTTAGGGAAACTTCCAACTCTCTCTTTTGGTCCTTGAGTTTCTCAAAGTTCCTTGGATCAAAAATCAAATAAAACAAATGGGGCAAAAATGCATAAATCATGGATGCATATGAATGATCTATTGTAAACATCCAAATTGAAAATTGGGATGTTACACCTTCATGCAACGATAGCCCCCATGTTATATTGTTTATCACCCAATATCGCATTCTTGAGGACACTAAGATCCAGAACGCACATGTGACAAGCCTCATCTTTACCGTTAATGCATCTACCCACGAAGAGAGCAAAATAATGTATGGAAGTAAAATGAATGCTCCCTATGGTAGCTTGTGTGATTTCCCTAGATTCCCCCACAGTAATACTAGCAAGAAAGTCTTTATATTCAGATTTGCGAGGTTGACTAACATTGCCCAGTGCGGGAGTTTACAAGCAGTATTAAAATCTTCTAGGTCCATGGTATATGATTTATCATAAAGATCAAATAAAACAGTGTGAGAATTGCGCGATGATGTAAATTTAAACCTTCTCACAAATGAATCAGTTAGATAGAGGTATTGCCGGCACTTATCTGACACGAAGCCCTCAAGATCAGTGTTACGCACGTACACGTCAAATTCTTCCTTGATGCCTGCACAGACCATAAAATCTTCTGCCGACCATTCACAAGGCCACACTTGAGCTTCTCTTGGTAGTTCATAGTCCGACTCACGTATCGCGAGCCTAGGTGCCAGCTTTCTTGAGTTACCACCTTGGTAATTTTAGTAACTCAAAGTAAAAGTAAACCAAACTCAACAAGATTGATAGCAACTACTCCCACAAGTGCCTAAAGGGCATATCATGTAAGAAAACTACTTTTGACCACATAAATTTGAGATGCAAGCTCAAGAACAATGTCACCCAAGCAGCAAAAATTCGCAATAAATAAAGCACTAGAACAAAAACTAATTGGACCATTGGAGGAGTCACATACCGAAGAACAATCCCTCAAAGCAGTTTTGTGAATGGAGCTTTGAGCTAGGAGAATGAAAATGGAAGCAAGATGAGCTAGAACTCGGGTTTGAGCTGGTGGAGGATTTTTTCTGGAGGAAGACGAAGTGTGTGGGTGCAAGAATAAGTGGAGGGGGCCCACGTGGGGTCCACGAGGCAGGGGGCGCGCTCTAGGGGGGTGGGCGCGCCCTAGACCCTCGTGGCCAGGTGGTGGTCCCCCTGGTGTGTTCTCAGTGCCAATAATTCTTAAATATTCTAGAAAAAATCATATTAAATTTTCAGGACATTTGGAGAACTTTTATTTTCGGGGTATTTTTTATTGCAAGGATAATTCAAAAAAACAAACAGAAAATACTATTTTTGCTTTATTTAATCTAAATAACAGAAAGTAAAAGAAGGATACAGAGAGTTGTGCTTCCTAACTTCATCCGTCTCATGCTCAACAAAAGGAATCCACTAACAAGGTTCATCAAGTCTTGTTAACAAACTCTTTTTGAATAACATGAAACCGGAGAATTTTTGAATAACACTAAGTTACCACAACGGGGATATGCATGTCCCCAACAATAAGAATATCATATTTCTTCCTGACTGTAGGAAGAGGGAATTCAAAACCTCCAATAGTAATTGTTGAAGTTTTTCCAATGGAATTAATACTGTGGACTTGAGGTTGTTTCCTCGAAAGTGTACCGTATGTTCATTACCATTAACATGAAAAGTGACATTGCCTTTGTTGCAATCAATAATAGCCCCAACAGTATTCAAAAAGGGTCTACCAAGGATAATCGACATAATATCGTCCTCGGGAATATCAAGAATAACAAAGTTCGTTAAAATAGTAACGTTTGCAACCACAACAGGCACATCCTCACAAATATCGATAGGTATAGCAGTTGATTTATCAGCCATTTGCAAAGATATTTCAATAGGTGTCAACTTATTCAAATCAAGTCTACGATATAAAGAGAGAGGCATAACACTAACACCGGCTCCAAGATCACATAAAGCAGTTTTAACATAGTTTCTTTTAACGGAGCATGGTTAGTTGGTACTCCTGGATCTCCTAGTTTCTTAGGTATTCCACCCTTAAAAGTATAATTAGGAAGCATGGTGGAAATTTCAGCTTCCGATATCTTTCATTGATTTGTGACAATATCTTTCATGTACTTAGCATAAGGATTCATTTTAAGCATATCAGTCAAACGCATACGCAAAAAAGATAGGTCTAATCATTTCAGCAAAGCGCTCAGAATCCTCATCATCCTTTTTCTTCGATGGTTTAGGAGGAAAATGCATGGGTTTCTGAACCCATGGTTCTCTTTCTTTACCGTGCTTCCTAGAAACAAAGTCTCTCTTATGATAACATTGATTCTTTGATTGTGGGTTATCAAGATCAATAGCAGGTTCAATCTCTACATCATTGTCATTGCTAGGTTGAGCATTAATATGAACATCATCATTAATATTATCACTAGGCTCATGTTCATTACCAAATTGTGTTTCAGCATCAGAAATAGAAATATCATTGGGATTCTCAGGAGTGTCAACAACAAGTTCACTAGAAGCATGCAAAGTCCTATCATTTTTCTTTTTCTTCTTCTTAGAAGAACTAGGTCCATCAACGTTAGTTCTCTGAGAATCTTTCTCAATTCTCTTAGGGTGGCCCTCAGGATACAAAGGTTCCTGAGTCATTTTAACCCCTCTAGTCATAACTCTAACAACATTATAATTTTATTATTATTTAATTCATTGAGCAAATCATTCTGAGATTTAAGTACTTGTTCTACTTGAGTGGTAACCATAGAAGCATGTTTACTAATAAGTTTAAGCTCACCTTTAACTCTAGACATATAATCACTCAAGTATTCAATCATATAAGCATTGTGTTTCAATTGTATCCCAACATTAGCATTGAAGTTTTCTTGTTTAACAATAAAATTATCAAACTCATCCAAGCATTGGCTAGCAGACTTATTACGAGGAATATCACCTTCATCAAATCTATAGAGAGAATTTACATTTACTATCTGTCATGGAAACATCACGGCAGATGACCTAGTGTGAGGACTTAGTCGTGAGGCCATCACATTGAGGTTAGCTTAGAGGGGTTAAACATGACAAAGGACACGGGAGTTTATACTGGTTCGGACCCTTACGATGAAGGTAAATGCCTAGTCCAGTTTGTAGTTGGTATTGCTAGGGTTTCGATGAACAGGGAGCGGATACGCTTGACCCGACTCTCGATCTCTTGTTTCTTGTCCCTAAACCATCACAAGTCGTCCCTTTATATACACAGGTTGACGCCCGACGGATTATAGAGTCCCGGCCGACTCATAAACATGTCCGGCTCGGTTTCTACCTTTTCTTATCTTACAACACAAGTTATACATCTTACTGCGGTTTATATCTATGGGTCATAATCCGCCTTTGGGCCTTGGGCCCTCTTATTAACTCTCCTTCGTAAAGTGACGTACTCCTTGTCCTCGTGGGCTATGATAGGAACAACTCACTATGAGTATAATCCGGCCCTTCCTGGGCGGTTTATACTCAATAGTTATATCCCCAACATTAGGCCCCAGATTGATTTGAACTTCTTCATGTCAATCTTCAGCACTTAGAAAAACTCCTTCTTCAATATCTTCACAAAAATCTTGTAAACCGCCGTGACGTCATCTTCCAAGACCATGATAATGTGTCGTGACGTCATCCGCTATTAACTTTACACAGAACCCAAATCTTTTAATGTATCTCGTTTAATGAACCTCCAAAAATTGAGGCGTCTGCATATGTATAGATCCGTTTTTCAACCTCCTCGATTCTTGCGGCTGCCACTTATCCATTCACCTTATAAATAGGGCTGGGGGTCATTTTCATTTTTCCCCTCGTGCCTCTTTGTCCCATCGTCTTCCTCGTGTCGCCCCAGTGCTTCGACTTTGACGCCGCCGTCGGACTTTGCCTCTGCTTCGACCTTGGCCGCTACGTCACCCTGAACTACCAGAAAATCGTGGCGCCTCTCCACTGTTCCCTCAGCACCAGTAAGCTTTCCTTTCCTCCATCGTAGATATGCTTTTAGGGTTTGAGCGTTCATCGGTGTTCGTTGGTGTTCACCACTGCGTGGTGGCCCTTTGATTCAAACCTCGATATTCAACCTGTATAGTGATGGCCATAGTCCTTTTTTAATCAATGCATCTCGTTTAAGTAGAAACTCTAGTCTGAACCTTTATCAACTGCTTCGGTAACCATATTTGGTCTGAACAAAGTTTCATTTTCTGACCCGTGGTAGATCCAAAATTATAGTGCCAATTTGTGAAACTTGTTTTTCCATCACTTAGTTATCTCAGATCTGTACCTTCAATATCAATATGGGCGGTTTAACTTTAGAAAATGATAACCCGCCAGATACCATTAGTCCCTTCTTTAAACCGCCAATCGCTCATCATTGTACTTCTCACAACACCAATACATGGTTTAATAATTTTGCATGCTTTAACACTTTCCATCTCTTAACCTGCAACGCTTTATGCTTGTCAACCATGAATCTTAAACCAACACAAACCTTCTTCAGGTTGTCAAAGAAATGGCCAAGTCTTTTTATGCTTGCAACTGGGTTCCGTCCCGGATTATGGAAGAAGATCTGAATGGATGTGTTGCAACTGGCGCTTTACCCAAACAGAGTGCAATCCATTAGAGAGCCCCCGGTCGAGAAAATCCTCCTACGCCCAACGATGGCGAAGTAGTTGTGCTTGTTGATCATCTGAGCCGCAGTTTTAAACCTCCCGGATCAAAAAAATTCCGTGATGTGCTTGCTAGCTTCCAACTCCACCCTCATATTGGACCTAACTCTGTGTCCAATATTTGTAATTTTCAAGTGTTTTGCAAGGCTTACCTGCAAGAAGAACTCACCATTGAAATATTCAGAGACTTTTTCTATTTAAACCGCCGTACTGAATTCAGAGATGGGCCCAATACTGAACTGGGCAGAGTGTCAATTCAGAAAAGAAAAGATGTGAGCTTGCATCACGCCAAGCATCACAACCACACCAAGGATTGGAACCAGACTTGGTTCTATTGCAAAGATACGTCTCCAGATGATGAGAATCCTTTGCCGGGTTATCGTGTCGACCGTCTTACCAATACACATACATTTTCTCAAAGGATGAATGCAAAAGAACGGGCTAAATATGCACCACAGCTTCCAAAGCTCAGAGCCTTTGTGGCTAATGGGTTAACAGGCATTGACTTTGTTCGTTGCTGGATATCTTGGGGTATTTTGCCTTTAAGCTGCTGCCACGGTTTCATGTGCGAGTACACAGGGGATTTGAAAGAATCTCAATGGCACACTGACATTCAGTTAACTGATGCTAAAATCACTGAAGCTGTCAAAAAGATACTGGATGAACCGGTGGCTGTCTGGAGCAAAACAGGGCTTAGTCCCTTCCATGATTCAAATAGACTGCCATCTATAAGAATTGCATAACCCCTGTTTTAACTTGATATTCTTAACCCTTCCTTATAACCTTTGTCACTCTTTTAACAGGGTGATGATCCATTCTGGAAGAAGAAAGCTCAGGATAAACCGGCCAAGATGCCTCGCCCCAAGACAAAGGTCATCAAAAGGCCAGACAATAAGAAAACTGCCGAGTCCGCCGAGATGAACATCGACGAGGATCTTGATAACCCGAAATCAAAGGTAGAACTTGACTCTCTTGGATCCTTTTTTCATACACGCCACTAACAATGACCATTATCAGGATGACGCTGAGGCTAGCCGGGCTGATGATGTAGAGGTAATTATTCTTTCCTCCGGTTTAGATCCTCTGCCAACACAGAAAAACCCGTCAAGCAAACCGGAAAGTAAAATTTTGACACCCTCTAGCTTATCTGGATCCAAATTTCTTTTGAAGAAATAGTAGCATGAAGCTCGCCGCACAACCGGCATAGTGGCCAGGTGGTTACTTCGTCCGGTTTACCAAACATGTCGGTTCGTAAACGCCGCATAGAGGTTTCACCTATCCTGACCCATCTTATCCCAAGGCAGGTTATTTTCGGCAACCTCTTAATCCCTCTGACTCAAACTATCAGGGAACATCTCATTCATCGTCTGGCGAGTGAACAGGGACATAGCTTCGACCCGCTTAAAACTGTTGCGGGGTGAGCATAGCAAAACTAACCCTTTATACCTTGCACTTTGCTTAATAAACTAACCTTTATATAAATTCACTTCAGAGCCAAAGCCAAGCCCAGCAAAAAAGCCAAGTTGAATAAACCGGCTAATGATGACACGATAGCTGAACCGAAAAAAACTCCAGAACCGTCTGAACTGAATATTGATACTATCCTTGATGATCTGCCAGCACAAGATCATGACACTTTTGTTGAGCAAGTGGAAATTGATCCGGTGACTCACGACAATAAACTGCCAACCCCAACCAAAGTTGCCGATGATAAAACAGATGATGTTGTAGTTACTGTCGTCAGCTATACGGCCCCAGGCAACCCCACTGCTCTGTCAAAACATTGTGCCAAGGAAGAATTTTCTTCTATAGATAAGGGTAAGTGGAAAGTGGAACTGGAGAGTTATGCTCATCTCAGTGCCCAAGATATCCACACTGGTTTTTTAAACCGGCTATACACCAGCCCTGATTATGAAGCCGGGTTATTGAACATGATGAAGGAGCAATACGAGGTAAACACTGCTGATTTCTGCATAGTTACTGTTCTCTTATAATCAGTTTAGGCTACCAGCTCCAGTAGTCCCCAAGGGCCGGTTTATAGTACTGATATGAACCGTGAATTTGTAGAAAATATTTCAACTTTTCCTGTGTAGCCCCTAAGGACCGGTTTATCTTTTCAAGGTGAATCGGGTCTTTTTATTATCAAACTCAACATTCATGTACAAATCTGTGTAAACCGATGAACCACCAAACTGATTGATGGCAACAAACTCCATAGTCTTTAACTTGAGGAAATATGCATTAGTCCCCAAGTGCCAAGTATATGACTTGTCATGTGCTTGGGACTTTGTAATAATTATGGAGAAGAAGCAATAGCCATTAGCCCCCAAGTGCCAAGTGGATGACTTGTCATGTGCTTGGGACTTCAAATGTATACTACCAACTGACAAATTGCACACCTTTTGCAGGCTGAACTTAGCAAAAAGGAAACCCAAGTCGCCGACCTTCAAGAGAACATCAAAACTCAACAAGCCAAGACTTCCAAGGCCAAAGAAGAGCTAACCAACGCTTTAGCACCTATGGAAAAGCTGAAGGAGAACTTTAAGAGTGAGCAGGTAGGCTGGGATACAGAGAAAGCCACTCTGCTGAAAAGGGCTGAAGACGCTGAAGCGGCCCTTAATACGGTCGCGGAAGAATTAACTGGCTTAAAGCGGCAGATAAATTCCATGACTACTTCTGTCTTTGGTGAGTAATCATCTTCACAAACCATAAACATGTGTTATCAAATAGACTGCTGGTTTACCAATCTTGTCAATGCAGGGAGTCATGTTGCTCATCTAGGTTCCGACATGCGTCAAAGTCTGAAAGTTGCCTATACCTTTATAGAACAGCTATATACCAGCGTTCAATGGGTTATCTGCACAGCTTCTCATAATAAACCGCCCCCAACTTTGATCAAGGATACATTGGTAAGGCTAGCTATGATGCCTTCCCGGATTGAGGAGCTGAATAAATCGGCTGCGAGGGAGGGTGCTCTTACCGCATTGACGCGAGCCAAAGCCTGGATCTCTGATCTTGATCCGACCGATCTTGGAAAGGGCTATCCTAGCATAAAAGAGGATGGGTCAGACTTTGATAATGATGACCTCAGAGCTTTGACAAGGGAGATGCATCCACTGGCTAGCAAATTGGCTGAAGAAACTGATCTGTCACATTATCAGGCTATTTACGATGACAACAACAAGAAGGTTAATCCGCCAAGTTGCAACGCTCTCGATCTTATTCCATCGATCCGTAAGCATACTTATGCTCCTGATGTTGACCCCTCCTCACTTATAAGCGATGAAGCTGTATTCAGAGCCTTAACTAGGATAAATTGGTCACATAATGACTTCCAGCAACTGGGTAGAGAAGAGGAGGGTGAACCAGCGTAGGATGACCCACAACCTTCAAGCCAGCCTTATCAAGATTCATAAACCGGCAACCGCTTTAGCTTCTTCTCTCTGCAAGATTTGTTTGAAACATTTGTTCTTATGGGCATCGAACCGCCTTGTAATAGGCTAGTTTAAACGCCATCATGAATATTTCCTTTGCATGACACTGTTAATCCGCCATGTTAATATATCCTATGTCTGCTTATGATACTTTAGCACCATGGAATCTGCTCCCGCAATTAATAAAAAATGTCCTAGCGGTGTACCGCTAGACGGGTTATCTTGCCCAACAACATAGCTTATAACCATGGTTAGGCATAAAAATAGCCATATATAATGCAAGATATACTATACCTGTGATATTTTATCACACTGCTGGTTTAGCAAGCCGGTATAATACGGGTGATAACCCATAACTTTAATACTGGTAATCATCATCTGTTTGCCAGTTTATGAACGGGCCCAGGCTGGATCAATAAACACCGGACAGTAGTTTCTACTTGCTGGCGAGTTATAGTCAAAGGTCAGGCCGGGCTAATAAACATAGATAAATGATACTCATAAAGCATTATGAACCGAAAAAATCAAGAAAGTTTTAAATAGTGACAATTGTGGTGTTGCGCTGATCAAGAGGGTTTAAGCTATGGTTCGGATATGACCAAAGCCCCCAAATGATTTCCCTGGTGGCCTTATGCCTATCAAGAGGTGTAGCTATGGTTCGAATACGACCAAGCCCCCAAGTGATTTCCCTGGTGGCCTTACTCCTATCAAGAGGTGTAGCTATGGTTCGAATACGATGAAGCCCCCAAGTGATTTCCCTGGTGGCCTTACGCCAATCAAGAGGTGTAACTATGATTCGAATACGATCAAGCCCCCAAGTGATTATGTGGGCTGTGCCCAAGGGGTACATATGTTTGAGCTGTGCTGTGCAACAGACTCTCTTTGGTCCCTTTAATCCAGGCATTAAGCCTCAAATACACAAGAGGTATGCTCATATGAAGTTATAATATTGGCTTGATAGCCGGATTACCAAGGTAACCAGAGTTGTGCTCTTATGTATGGGCTTGATAGCCGGATTACCGAGGTAACAAGAGCTGTGCTCTTATGATATGGGATTGATAGCCAGATTACCGAAGTAACCAGAGCTGTGCTCTTATGATATGAGCTTGATAGCGGATTATCGAAGTAACTAGAGCTGTGCTCTTATGATATGGGCTTGATAGCCAGATCAAAAACTCATTTGAAAGAACGATAGAGGCCCCGCTTTAGCCAGGATGCCGGCTTATTATATCAATCATAATATATACATTGTCTAAATATGTACATAAGGAGAGCCTGTGGCTCAAGTGTAGTATGGCCTAAGTTGAGCGATATTCCAAGGCCGGCGGGTCTCCTCCTCCGACGTGCGTGAGTCCTTGTTGTCTCGAACATGGACAAGGTAATATGATCCGTTGTTTAGATTCTTGCTGATCACAAACGGTCCTTCCCAAGATGGGGATAACTTGTGCATATCAGTCTGATCCTGGATGAGCCGGAGTACCAGATCGCCTTCTTGAAAAGTTCTGGTTTTAACCCGACGGCTGTGGTAACGGCGCAGATCTTGCTGGTAAATCACCGACCGAGCCGCTGCGATGTCACGCTCTTCATCTAACAGGTCAAGCGCTTCCTGACGTGCTTTTTCATTGTCAGGTTCAACATAAGTCGCCACGCGGGGTGAGTCATGATGGATGTCACTAGGGAGAACTGCCTCTGCTCCATAAACCATGAAAAAAGGCGTATAACCCGTAGACCTGTTGGGGGTAGTATTAATGCTCCATAACACGGAAGGTAACTCCTCGACCCAACAACCCGGCATCCTCTGTAAAGGAACCATAAGCCGGGGTTTGATAACTCTAAAATTCTCTTGATTGGCTCTCTCAGCTTGACCATTAGACTGGGGGTGAGCCACTGATGATACATCAAGCTAGATATGCGCACGTTGAGAAAAATCTTCCATATCTCCCTTGGAAAGGTTAGCACCATTGTCAGTTATAATGCTATGTGGAAAGCCAAAGCGGAAAATCACCTTCTTCATGAATTGAACCGCTGTTGTTGCATCACACTTACTCAGTGGCTCTGCCTCTACCCATTTAGTAAACTTATCAACTGCGACCAAAAGGTGGGTCTTCTTATCCTTGGATCTTCTAAAGGGACCAACCATATCCTGTCCCCAGACTGCAAATGGCCAAGTAATTGGAATCATCCTTAACTCCTTAGCCGGAACATGAGCTCGACGTGCAAATTTCTGACAACTATCACACCTTCTGACCAAGTCCTCAGCATCAGCATGAGCCGTCAGCCAGTAAAAACTGTGGTGAAAAGCTTTGGCCACCAGAGATTTTGAACCGGCATGATGACCACAGTCCCCTTCTTGGATCTCACGTAGGATCTCACAACCTTCTTCCAGAGACACATAATGCTGAAACGGCCCTCTAACGCTGCAATCATGCAACTCTCCATTGACAATAGTCATTTACTTCGACCGTCGGATTATCTGCCTGGCCAAAACTTCATCCTCAGGTAACTCGCCCCGGGTCATATACGTCAAACAGGGAACTGTCCAATTAGGGATAACATGAAGAGCTGCCACCAACTGAGCCTCTGGGTCAGGGGTAGCCAAATCCTCCTCTGTGGGTAACTTGACCGACGGGTTATGAAGAACATCAAGAAAAACATTCGGCGGCACCGGTTTACGTTGAGAAACCAACCGGCTTAAAGTGTCCGCCGCTTCATTCTTTCTCCGGTCCACATGCTCAACCTGATAACCCTTGAAGTGACCAACAATAACATCCACCTCCCGTCAATAAGCCTCCATGAGTGGGTCTTTGGAATCCCAAGTACCTGATACTTATTGAGCTACCAAATCCGATTCACCAAAGCACCTAACCCGGCTTAAGTTCATCTCCTTAGCCACTCGAAGACCATGGAGTAAGGCCTCATATTTAGCTACATTGTTAGTGCAAGGAAACATTAAGCGGAGAACATAACAAAATTTATCACCTCAAGGGGAAGCTAGCACAACTCCAGCCCCCGAGCCCTCCAATTGCCTGGACCCATCAAAGTGAATAGTCCAATATGTGTTATCTAGCTTTTCCTCCGGCGTCTGCAACTCTGTCCAGTCATTGATGAAATCCACAAGTGCCTGGGACTTGATTGCCATACGAGGCATATACTTTAACCCATGAGGTCCAAGCTCAATGGCCCACTTGGCAACCCGGCCAGTTGCTTCCCTGTTTTGGATTATATCTCCCAAAGGAGCAGAATTGACCACAGTGATGGGATGACCCTAAAAATACTGTTTGAGCTTCCGGCTCGCCATGAAAACTCCATACGCCAGCTTCTGCCAATGTGGGTATCTCTGCTTGGACTCAGTGAGAACCTCGCTAATATAATAAACCGGCCATTGAACCGGATATTCCTTGCTTGCCTCCTTTCGCTCTACCACAATAGCCACACTGACAGCCCTGGCATTGGCAGTCACATATAGCAACAATGGCTCTTTATCAATAGGAGCAGCCAGGACATGTGGCTCGGCTAACTGCTTTTTCAAGTCCTCAAACGCTGCATCAGCAGCATGACCCAAGACAAAATTGTCTGTCATTTTCATCATCTGATATAGAGGGATAGCTTTCTCCCCCAACCGGCTGATAAACTGGCTCAACACTGCAATATGACCCGTCAGACGTTGAACATCATTGATACACGCCGGTTTAGCCAGAGAAGTAATTGCCTTAATCTTTTCCAGGTTATCCTCAATACCTCTGTTAGACACCAAAAAACCCAAGAGCTTGCCTGCCGGTACACCAAAGGCACACTTGGCCAGATTAAGCATTATCTTATAAATTTGGAGATTATCAAAAGTTTCCTTCAAATCATCTTTCAACGTCTCCTCTTTCCTGGACTTCACAACAATATCATCCACATAAGCATGAACATTGTGCCCAATCTGAGTATGAAGACAATTCTGCACACAACGCTGATAAGTCGCCTGGGCAGTCTTGAGCCCAAAAGGCATAGACACATAGCAGAAGGCTCCAAAGGGAGTTATAAAAGTTGTCTTCTCCTGGTCCTTAACTGCCATCTTGATCTGATGATAACCATAATAAGCATCCAGAAAACTCAAATGCTCACAACCCGCCATAGCATCAATAATCTGATCAATATGAGGGAGGGCGAAAGGATCAGCCGGACAAGCCTTGTTTAAATCTGTGTAGTCCACACACATGCACCAAGTGCCATTCTTCTTAAGTACCAGCACCGGGTTAGCCAACGACTCAGGATGAAACACTTCAATGATAAACCCAGCTGCCAGGAGCCGGGCTACCTCCTCACCAATAGCCTTACGTCTTTCTTCATTGAAGTGGCGGAGAAACTACTTGACCGGTTTAAACTTAGGATCAATATTAAGAGTGCTCTCAGCGAGATCCCTCGGTACACCTGGCATGTCAGAAGGTTTCAATGCAAAGATGTCCAGGTTCTCACGGATGAACTCGATGAGTGCGCTTTCCTATTTCGGATCCAAATTAACACTGATGCTAAACTGCTTGGATGAATCGCCAGGAACAAAATCAACTAACTTGGTTTCCTTAGCCGATTTAAACTTCAAGGCCGGATCGTGCTTTGTAGTTGGCTTTTTCAAAGAAGTCATATCCGCCGGATCAACATTGTCCTTATGAAACTTCAACTCCTCTGTTGCACAAACCGACTCAGCATAAGCCGCATCACCTTCTTCACATTCCAAAGCTATCTTTCGGCTCCCATGTACCATGATGGTCCCCTTATGACCTGGCATCTTGAGCTACAGATAAACATAACAGGGTCTTGCCATAAACTTAGCATAAGCCGGTCATCCAAACAGGGCATGATAAGGGATCTTGATTTTCACCACCTCAAAGGTCAACGTCTTTGATCTAGAATCATGATCATCTCCAAAAGCAACTTCCAGGGCTATCTTACCAACTGGATACGCCGACTTACCAGCCACCACTCCATGGAAAACAGTGTTTGACGGTTTAAGATTTTTATCCGTCAAACCCAGACGGAAGGTGTCATAATAAAGGATATTAATGCAGCTCCCTCCGTCCATGAGAACCTTGGTGAACTTATACCCTCCAACCTGAGGCGCAACCACTAATGCCAGATGACCCGGATTATCAACCCGCAGCGGATGATCCTCTCGACTCCACATAATGGGCTGCTTAGACCAGCGCAAGTAACGGGGTACTGCCGGTTCAACGGAGTTCACTGCCCTCTTATGAAGCTTCTGATCCCGCTTGCACAAACTCATGGTGAAGATATGATACTGTCCACTATTTAATTGTTTCGGGTTACTTTGATATCCAAACTGTTGTTGCTGATTCCCCTGACAGGATTGTTGATGGTAGCCGGCCTGATTTCCTTGATTGCCTTGATGACCTTGATGACCTTGATGACCCTAGAACCCGGAGCCTGAACCGCCACCACCGTAACCCGGACCCTGTGAACCGGATCCTAGACCGCCTCCCGGTCCATGGTTACTTTGAAAAATATTTGAATTCTTGAATTCCCTCATGATGTAACAATCCTTCCAAAGATGAGTAGACGGTCTTTGACATGTACCATGCTTCGGGCAGGGCTGATTCAACATATGCTCAAGATTAACGCCTGATCCTCCGGTCTGTGGGGGCGGTCTGCCCTTACGTCCCTGGCCGTTATTCTCTGTATTGGTATTTGACACAAAATCCAGGTTGCTATCAGCCTTGCACTTACCATTACCTCCGTGAATCGCCGCCCGGTTATGCTGCTGCCCTTTGGTTTTGTTGCTCTTCTTTCCCTTTCCCGGTTTGTCATCATCAGACTCTGGATCTTTGGTACTATCAGAGTCAGCGTACTTAACCAGACCAGCCATAAAGTGTCCCCATGTCATTGCAGTGACATTTGAGCCGCCCTAATTTCTATTTGAGGGGCGTAAAATGGCAATTTTTCTCTAACGTCAAGACTACTGAATCGACATTGATCCAGTCTGACGAGCGCAGTATCATTGAAACCCGACGCACCCAATGGGTTGTTGATTCTCCTTCTTCCTGGACACATGAGGCCAAATCCACAATTGACATGGGCTGCTTACACGTGTCCTTGAAATTCTGGATAAACCGGGCTTTTAACTCGGCCCATGACCCAACGGAGTTAGCTGGTAGTCCCTTCAACCAAGTACGAGCTGTTCCTTCTAACATCATGGTAAAATACTTAGCACATGTAGCCTCATCAACATCCAACGGTTCCATCGCCATCTCATAACTCTCAATCCATGATTCAGGAGGTAAATCGTCCGTGTAGTTGGGTACCTTACGGGGACCTTTGAAATCCCTGGGCAACCGTACGTTACGCAAAGCCGGGGTCAAATACGGCACACCCAAAGACCTGAAAGTTACTCCTGTCTGGACCGAAGCCGTGGGATGAACCGGAGAAGGCTGACGGGCCACGTACTACGCCGCTAACTCAACCTCTCGACGTGCTCTCCCTTGGTCCACCACATTATGAGCACCGGCACCACCGCCTACCGGGTTATGGCCATGAGGCGGATTATGATTCCGTGCACTGCTGGACACGGCTGGCTCATCAATATGTCTGCTGTAATTCCGGCTCGGATGGGGGTGGAATGAATCCTCTCACGGCTGTATGAATAAACCTGCTGCTGAGCCAAGGCTGTCTGAAGGAGCTCTCTAGCCCGTCACGTCTCAAATGCTACCGGGGGCTCGCCTTCGACTGGGAGAGCCGCCAAACGTGAAGCGGCCGCGACCATGTTATCCAAGGGGTTAGAGTAATGACCCGGTGGTGTCTGCACATGATGCGGCGTCGGGGCATGTTGCGGCGGGTTATCACCCTAATGAGGTGGATCCATTGTGCGCGGTTGAACCGGCGCCCCTGTTCCTGGTGCTTTAGTCTGGTTTATCACTGGCTGGTTACTAGTTGTCGGCGTTCTGGGATGGCCCACGGTGTGGCTGGGATGGCAGGTCTGTACAGTGCACCTTCATCGACAAGGCATTCAAGACCCTCGCGAGGGGCCAAGCCTCGCGAGGCGGACGACGCAAGACCTCCTCAGGAGCGGCCTCGCCAGGCAGGCTCATGAGGGGCGGAGAGATCAACGCAAGGAAAACCTCGTGAGGTCCTCGTGACGTGAGCCATGACAATCGAGACCAGGCGGGCGCCATCACGCAGTGTCCTTGTTTCCCCTTTGCTGCCAAGGGGGCAAGCACATGCGCGGAGTACTGAGGCATCAAGCAAAGGTTTCCATATTGGTGCAACGAGACCAAGACAAGAAGGACGGCAGGACAGAGGTCACCATGGAGCCCAAGACGGCGTCATCACCGGAACATTTGGCAGGCGAAGACCACCTTTTGTCAGGATAACTTGTACTAACTGTCCCCTTTCGAATTGGCCGTTGTTGGCTCCCTTCCCGCTCAATATTTGGGGAGAGGAGCAGGGCCTATATAAGTAGAACTAGCCACCACAGAGAGAGGATCGACCTTATCATGAGTCGAGAGCGGATCCAAGATCATCTCACCCACACAAGTTCACCAAGCACAAGAACGCCTCAACCTCAAGAGGCTGCTCTTCCCCCTGTACTGTTCATCATCAGCCCAAGAGGCAATCCACAACCACCACACTGGAGTAGGGTATTGCACCACAATGGTGGCCCGAACCAATATAAATCTTGTGTCTTTCTGTGTTAAGAGTTCTTTGAGATCGTCCGTAAGATGTTAGAGAAAAAAGCTATGGTGTGGATCGATAGGGAGAAAACCTTCGCACGCACCCCAATGTTTGAACCTCAAGGGTTTGCCAGAATCCGTGATCCAACATTTGGCGCGCCAGGTAGGGGTGCGCCGAAGCTTCTTTCCGTTGCTCCACGCTCCATTACTTCGTCGTCTCCATGGCAGACGCGCGCCGCGCTCGTGCCGAGCGCCGGGCTGCCCTCGCCGCCCACGTTGCTCAGACGGCTCCCATCTGCGGGCCACCTCATTGTTCCCCGTCGCCTGCCGCCAACGCCACCATCGGCCTGGCGGGGAACGAGAAGCAAGCATCCTCGCTGCACCCCTTGTTGCGGCGGGATGGCCGCACCGCCACTCCATCGCTGACCCCGACCGGTTCTTCTTCCCATGCATGTCGTCCTCCCATGGACGCACGGGCCCCGCTCCTCATGACGCACGAGCTCCTGCGCTACCGACTGGTCGACGACCTCGACGAGGACTGGCTCGACCGCATCGCCGAGCTTGTCTGCGCCACAGGGGGCTCTCCTGTGTTGTCCCTTCCTCCGCCTCGCCCTCTGCCAGCTACGAGCGATGTAGCTCACGGGGCGCCTCCACCAACTCAGCCCCAAGACGATGCCCTGGTGCCAAGACGCGTGGCTCTGTGACACAACCCGCCGCGTCTCGCGCCCGCACGTGAAGAAAGAAGCTGTCAAGAGGTCCCTCGACCGCAAGAAAATGCTCCGCCGCTCCTCGCACCATCGCGCCGGGACTGGCTGCAGCGGCAAGATCACACGCCACCCGTAGCGGCAGGGCACGGACCCCATCAAGACCAAGCTCCACCCTCAAAGCGGGTCCCGGTGACCACAGCTGGCTGCCGCGCCTTCACCACCGAGCTGCGTAGCGTCGCCTGACCGGGCAAGTTTAAGCCGGATCTACCTCCTCGCTACGATGGCACCCCCGACCTCGAGGAGTTCTTGCAGCTCTACGAGCTGAGCATCGAAGCGGTCGACGGCGACAAGAAAGTCATGGCGAACTAGTTTCCCATGGCTCTCAAGGAAGGCGCCCGCTCTTGTATCCTGAACCTGCCTCCAGGCTCAATTTCCTCCTGGGACGAAATGTGCACCCTCTTCATCGCCAACTTCCAGGGTACTCGCGACCGCCCCCCGGTCGTGGGCGACCTGCGCGGCATCAAGCAACAACCAGGAGAGACCCTGCAAAAGTACATTCAGTGCTTCAAAAGCACACGGATCAAGATCCCCAAGGTGACTGATGAGGCCATGATCTCTGCGTTCTCTGATGGCGTCCGCGACGTCAAGATGAGGGAGGAGCTCGCCATCCATGAAGAGATGTGCACGACCCTGGAGTTGTTCAACATCGTGACCAAGTGTGCTAGAGCTGAGGAGGGGCGCCTCTCCCACCTCGAGCTCCTTGCTGTGGACCCAGAGGAGAAGAAAGCCAAGGCCAAGGACGTGAAGCGCAAGGGAGCAGCCATGCTCGCAGCGGAACCAGACACCAGCCAGAGTCATCCAAGGGCAGCCGTCTGTTCTGTGCCTTCCACAACCTGAACACCCACAACACCAGTGAGTGTTGGGAGCTCAGAGCCATTTGAGAAGGGCGCTTCGGTCGACGCCAAGAGCGCGGCGACCGGGGCTATGACCGAGGAGGAGCACGTGGTGGCGGACGCTGGGACGACCGTGGCCTGCGCCAAGAGTGGCGCGACCGGCCTCGTGAGGACCGCTGGGAGGATCAGCCTCATGAGGATCATCCTCAAGGAAACGCCGGGCTCCCTCTGCTGCCACCACCTCCAAGAAGGAATGACGAACACCATTAGGACGATGGGGATGGGGGCTTCCAGGAACCGCGTGCTATCGCCTGCATCTTGGGCGGAGCCCAGGCCCCAGCCTCGCAGCGTATCTTCAAGCAGTTTGCTCGTGAAGTGAATGCAGTCCTTCCCAAGCTCGCCCATGCGCCCGCTCAGATGGTCCCAGTGCCCCATTACTTTCATTTCGGCAGACCAGCTCAAGTGCGCAGCTACCGCTGGCGCCCTCCCAATGCTTTGCTCCCCAGTCATCACCAACGTGCAAGTTACCAAGACCCTCATCGATGGCGGCGCAGGGCTCAACGTCATGTCCGTCGACACATTCGACAGCCTCCAAGTGCCGTATGACCAGGTTCAGCCCACCAAGCCTTTCTCAGGAGTGACCGACGGTTCCACCACACCAATAGGGCAGGTCCGCCTCCCTGTCACCTTCGGGGAATGCAAGAACTACCGCACCGAGCTCATCAACTTCGACGTCGCGCACATCCGCCTGCCGTACAATGCCATCCTCGGTTATCCAGCCCTGGCCAAGTTTGTGGCAGTGACCCATCATGGCTACAATGTCCTCAAGATGCTGGGAAGCGGCGGGATCATCACGGTCCTATGTGAAGAAAGAGATGCGGTGTGCTCCCTCGAGCGTGCCTTCCAAGCTGCAGCAATCGACGACCCCGACAGCAAGGGTGAGGGCCCTCCTGAGGCCATGCCCAATAAGAAGAAGCAGCTGCGCCGCGCAGGACCTCAGGAGGGTGGCGTCACAGCCGGAACCTCGTCAGGATCAGCGCCCGCTCTAGGGGCGCCTCCCTCCATCGCATAGGAAGGCGCGCCCGGCGCCCTTCTCGGGCAGGGCTCAGGGGCTTTCTTCTAGAAGGCCTCAGACCTCGCCCACATCATTAGGGAGGCACTCGGGCACCACTTGGAGGCATGCTTCGCGGCACGTTTCCCTCGAGAGGGCACAGGGCAAGGATTGACCACCGTTCAGGGGTTCGTCACCAAGACCACCCAGGAATTACAAGACGCAAGGGCCATGCACGGCGACCGCCGCTCACGAGACGCGGCTTCCCATCCAGGCGAGGATGCCAGGGTGCGTGCTTGCATTGACATTCCAGGGCTCAACAGGGCTGCTTCTCAGGAGCTTTTCTTGCCTTCGCATGTGGGACGCTGCGAGGGCCCACCGCACAGCTACGTTCACATGTCCTTTGGCCTGCGAGAGTATCGTCTGCCTACCAGCGCAACTTGTGGCGCATCCTAGCGGCTCAGGAGGCCAGGCACCATGCCGTCCTGATGGAGATGGAGACGATCCTCAAGGAACCACATGATCCCCCAGAGTCTCCCAAGGCTCAGAGCTCCGGAGGCTCGTGAGGAGCAACCCCTTCTCCGTGCACCTTCAGCTCCCCAACTCTCCTTCGCCAATATAACCAGGTGACATCTTTCCAAGTTCATTCAGCTGGGAGCGTCCCTCGGGCTGCATCATTCCCAGGCCGCGCGGGTCCGTCCCTGTGGCATGTATCCTTTTTTATGTCTTTAGCTTACCTTGTTGGGGGCGCCCCTCGGGCTGCATCAACACCAAGCCGCTCGGGCCTGACCCAGTGGCACGTATCTCTCATGCACTTACTTAAGCCTGCTACTCTCATGTTTGATCTACCTATGATTACTACCTCCTCAATCGTCACCTCCCACGGCCCCCCCTCACGCCGGCACGGCGCTGGTGCACGGGTCCGTCCCTACCACGTCGATAAACTTGAGCGGTCGAGCTCTGGCTTGCGGCACGCCCCACGCACGTCACCTCACCAGGCCCTCGGTGCCCTCAACCCTTCACGAAGCAACCAGCGGCAGGCTGGCAACCATAATGGCAGATCGTGTTCTTCCTTGTGCTGGCTCGCAGGAATCTCACGAGAATAGCACCAGGCGGCACCGCGAGCTCCGACCTCTTCCAAGTAATCTGCTTGCACGTTAAAGGGGGCTCCTGAGCATCGCGACTCAGGAGCTCTTACTGGCTCTCCAGCCCGAACCCCCTGGCTTAGACCACGGCTCGCGGCCTGGCATACCAACGGCAGCTGAGCTCGCTCGAGGGCCGGGACCTGAGGACGTAGAGCACAAAGGAGAGCATAGGAAGGGGGAAGGCTCGTATGGGCCTGACCTAGCTACGCTGAGGATGATCGCGCACCAGACTGGCACATCACGAAGAATCGACCCCGGACCGCCAAGATAAGTCACGAGCTCGGATCAACGAGCTCAACCAATCGTTGGGACCTAGGGGACACGCTCGCCGCATCCCTGTTGCGGCAATGTCGCCTCCCTTTCTTACCTTACCACGGCTTCTTGAGCGCTAAAGGGGACCCCCTGAGCATCGCACCTCAGGGGCTCTAACTGGACTTCGGGGCGCTCACCTCCTGGCCTTGACCACGGCACGTGACCTAGCATATCAGCGACGGCTGCAGCTTGCCTGGGGACCGGGACCTGTCGGCGTAGAGCAACAAGTTGTCACGAGGTTGGAAAGGGAATACCGAGCCTAAATAGGACTTTCACAAACAAGGCTTCCTTAATTGGGATAACATCAACAAAGACATTGCAAACCCTTTACACGCCCCCACGGGGTACTTCTTGATTCCTCGCAGGGAACAAAAGACGCGAACCTAGGAGAATCCTATGTACACACCCCCGCGGCCGACGCCATCATCTACAGTGGGCCGCGGGAGGCCGGCGCCAACCCCATCCAGATCAGCAAAGGCGGCGGCCAGACGTTGCGGCCCTGCTCTGAGTGCAGCGAGAGCTCGGGGGCACGTAGCTATCGTCGCTCGTCTCCAGAATCTCGTAGAGCTCGGGAGAACCGCTGGACTCCCAAGAGACGCTGCTGTTGGAGCAGCCGCGAGCGGGGCGCGCCTCATCCTGGCGTACCCCTTCAGGGCAACACTCCAAGCGGCGATCCTCCGCGTCGAAGACCTTGAAGAATAGCATGGAGGCGCCGTCATACTCAAAGTGGATCGCGAGGGCTCCCTCCGCACGGCAAACCCGCGCGACCTCACCCCAGCCGTGGGTCATGAAGATCTTGCCGGTGGAGACTGCTTCAATCTTTGCTTCGGTCGCCGGAGCGTCGCAATCAGCATGCTGCAACCAGAGCTCGAGAGGCCCCCTTGGTGGCATCACATCGGAGAAGAAGCGTGGAAAGCGGATCCAGGAGCTTAGGGGCATCGCCGCCCACAACACGAGCTCAAGCGAGGAGTCCGCGGCTTGGACTCCAGGAGAGAAGGCACTCACCGCCGCGGCGTGTCAACCTTGGCTGTGGTGCCTGCGCCGATGCCTTCATTTCATCCTCCTGAGCCCCCGGCTTGGGCGTACAAGGGCAGTGGATACCCAGGAGGAGGCCGCTCGCACCAAGGCCTCCTCACCACCTGCATCTCCGTGGCGTCGCAGCGGTGGACCGACCTCTTCTTTGGCGGAAGCAGCGCCAGCTCATCGAGGGGAACCTTTCCCTTCTCCTCAGCCAAAAACCTACAGATCGGATCCATTGAGGCTGCTACTAGCAGTGGAGCGGAGGAAGAAGAAGCGAGTGGAACGGGAAGAGATGAGCGACGGGGGCTCTGTCCCCTCTCCATTTATAGCAGGAGAAGGCCAACCAGCACCCCCATGATCGCAGGTAATGATGGTTTTACTTGCATGTCACAGGGACTTGTCAAGTCGGGCAGTTGCCGAGGCAGCATGGGGAAGTAGAGACACCCATGTCCAATCAACCGCCACACGTCAACCGAGGCTGCAGGCTTTTGGGGCCCGCGGTGCTCCACTCTTGATCCTCTAGCTTCGCCTCAAAGCCAAGCCCGAGAGCGCCTTGGTCCCGGGGGCTACTGTTAACGTTCTGGGAATGGGGGTTCCCAGACTTGCCTACATACGGCCCACGGCGTGGCTGGGCTAGCAGGTCTGTAGGGCCCACCTTCATCGACAAGGCAACTAAGACCCTCACGAGGGGCCAAGCCTCGCGAGGCAGACGATGCAAGACCTCCTCAGGAGCGGCCTCGCCAGGCAGGCTCACGAGGGGCGAAGAGATCAAGGCAAGGCAAACCTCGCGAGGTCCTCGTGACGTGAGCCATGACGATCGAGACCAAGCGGGCGCCAGCGCGCAGTGTCCTTGTTTCCCCTTTGGTGCCAAGGGGCAAGCACAGGCGCGGAGTACCAAGGCATCAAGAAAAGGTTTCCATATTGGTGCAACGAGACCAAGACTAGAAGGACGGCAGGACGGAGGTCACCATGGAGCCCAAGACGGCGTCATCACCAGAATCTTTGGCAGGCGAAG
Organism: Triticum aestivum; assembly: GCF_018294505.1. Classification (NCBI taxonomy): domain Eukaryota; kingdom Viridiplantae; phylum Streptophyta; class Magnoliopsida; order Poales; family Poaceae; genus Triticum; species Triticum aestivum. The sequence goes on along the minus strand of NC_057812.1, from coordinate 405,303,417 downwards.
ACCACCTTTTGTCAGGATAACTTGTACTAGCTTTCCCCTTTCGAATTGGCCATTGTTGGCTCCCTTCCCACTCAATATTTGGGGAGAGGACCAGGGCCTATATAAGTTTTACTAGGCACCACAGAGAGAGGATCGACCTTATCACAATTCAAGAGCGGATCGAAGATCATCTCACCCACACAAGTTCACCAAGCACAAGAACGCCTCAACCTTAGGAGGTTGTTCTTTCCCCAGTACTGTTCATCATCAGCCCAAGTGGCAATCTACCACCACCACACTAGAGTAGGGTATTACACCACAGCGGTGGCCCGAACCAGTATAAATCTTGTGTCTTTCTGTGTTCTGAGTTCGTTGAGTTCGTCCGCAAGATCTTAGAGAGCTAGGGCGTGGATCGATAGGGAGAAAACCTTCATGCGCACCCCAGTGTTCGAACCTCAAGGGTTTGTCGGAACCCGTGATCCGACACTAGTCCCTGCTCAGGGCGTGTTGAAGAGGTTTCTCGGCTCGTCAACCAAAGGTAGGCGGTTCTGATGCCTTCTCCTCACGACATCATTCGACGCGTTCTGATCTAACATAAGCTGGAAGGATTCCGGTTGAACCCACTGCGCCTGAGCCTCCAACTCGGCCCGCATCGTGGCCATCCTAATATCCTTGGCTGCCAGGTCTTCCTTGGCTTGAGTTATCTGGTCTCTCACCTTGGCAATTTCCGCATTATGTTCATCCCGGTTTGCCACACTAACCTTGGTCGTCATTAGTGTTACTAAAGCGTCAAGTAAACTAGACAAGACTTGAGCCAACGAGCGCGCAGGGCCTCCTGCCCTTGCTGCTGTTGCCGCTGCTGACCCGGAGATTAACACCGCCGCAGTTGAAGAATTCTGCCCTGGCTGTGTACCGGCCATAAAGATTGCAACCCGGTTCAGCGGCTCGTGTGAATCCGGAATACTATTGCCATCGGAATAGCCCCCAAGCTGGCCGTCTTGCAGCTGGTACAATGACTCAGTCTCTCCAGTAGATGACTCGTCATCGGAGTAAACGACAGTTTCATCATCAGATACCGATCTATCCTCAGATTCTGCCCCGTGGATGACTCCCATGAAGGCATGCTTCATGGCAGGCTGAACCCGGGTGGGTCTCACACGCTGAGCCGTCTCAATGATGTCGGTGCACATGTTCGGCTCAGGGCCCGGTTCGCCGATCTTGCCGATGAAGACATGAATTCCGCCGAAGGGGACCCAGTACCCGTACTCGATGGAGCCGGCCTCGGGGCCCCAGCCTGCGTCGTTGATGTAGAGCTTTCCGCAGCAACTCTTGGTCATCCGGCCCACGGCGTATCCCTTGAGCCCTTCAAAGCTTCCCTTCAAGAACTCGAAACCATCGTGCGATAGCCCCACGGTGGGCGCCAACTATCGTGGAAACATCACGGCAGATTTCCTAGTGTGAGCACTTAGTCGTGAGGCCATCGCGTTGAGGTTAGTTTAAAGGGGTTAAACAGGATAAAGGACACGAGAGGTTATACTGGTTCGGCCCGTTACGATGAAGGTAAAAGCCTAGTCCAGTTTGTAGTTGGTATTGCTAGGGTTTCGATGAACGTGGAGCGAATACGCTTGACCCGGCTCTCGATCTGTTGTTTCTTGTCCCTAAACCATCGCCGGGTCATCCCTTTATATACACAGGTTGACACCCGGCGGTTTACAGAGTCCCGGCCGGCTCATAAACGTGTCTGGCTCGGTTTCTACCTTTTCTTATCTTACAACACAAGTTATACATCTTACGGTGGTTTATATCTATGGGTCATAATCCGCCTTTTGGCCTTGGGCCCTCTTATTAACTCTCCTAAAGCACGGTACTCCTTGTCCTCGTGGGCTATGACAGGAACAACTCACTATGAGTATAATCCGGCCCCTCTTGGGCGGTTTATAATCAATAGTTATATCCCCAACACTACCTGTGTCGGGTTATCAAGATCATGTATTTCTTCGATAGGTGGTAAATTCTTAACATCTTCAACTTTAATACCTTTTTCTTTCATAGATTTCTTTGCCTCTTGCATATCTTCAGGATTGTGAAATAGAATACCCCTTTTCTTCGGAGTTGGCTTAGGAGTTGGTTCAGGAAGTGTCCAATCATTTTCATTACTCAACTTATTATTCAATAGCAATTCATCCTGATCAACAGTTCTTTCCCTAAAAACACAACCAGCACTACTATCCAGGTGGTCTCTGGAAGCATTAGTTAGTCCATTATAAAAGATATAAGTATTTCATTTTTCTTGAGAGGATGATCAGGCAAAGCATTAAGTAATCGGAGAAGTCTCCCCCAAGATTGTGGGAGATTCTCTTCTTCAATTTGCACAAAATTATACATTTCCCTTAAGGCAGCTTGTTTCTTTTGAGCAGGGAAATATTTACCAAAGAAGTAATAAATCATATCCTGGGGACTACACAAACAACCAGGATCAAGAGAATTAAACCATGTTTTAGCATCACCCTTTAATGAGAATGGAAATAACTTAAGGATAAAGTAATAGCGAGTTTTCTCATCATTAGTGAACAGGGTGGCTATATCATTTAATTTAGTAAGATGTGCCACAACAGTTTCAGATTCATAACTATAAAAACGATCAGATTCAATCAAAGTAATTAACTTAGTATCGATAGAGAAATCATAATCCTTATCAGAGATACATATAGGTGCAGTAGCAAAAGCAGGGTCATGTTTCATTCTAGCATTCAAGGATTTTTCTTTCATCTTAGCTAACAGATTCTTAAGATCATTTCTATCATTGCAAGCTAAAAAGTATCCAGCAGTTTCTTCATCCATAACATAACCCTCAGGCAGAAAAGGCAATTCATATCTAGGGGGAGAATCTTCATCATCACTTTCATCAATATTATTAGTTTCAATAATTTCATTCTCTCTAACCCTAGCGTGTTCTTCATTAAGAAATTCACCTAGTGGCACCGTATTATCAAGCATAGAAGTAGTTTCATCATAAGCATCATGCATAGCAGAAGTGGCATCATCAATAACATGCGACATATCAGAATGAATAGCAGGTGTAAGCGGCGCAAGTTTACTGATAACAGAAGGTGAATCAAGTGCAGAGCTAGATGACAGTTCATTACCTCCCCTCGTAGTTGAGGGATAAATCTTGGTTCTTTCATCTTTCAAGTTCTTCATAGTGATCAACAGATATAAATCCCTTATGACTCAAAGAATAGAGCTATGCTCCCCGGCAACGGTGCCAGAAAATAGTCTTGAGAACCCACAAGTATAGGGGATCACAACAGTTTTCGAGGGTAGTGTATGAAATCCAAATTTATTGATTCGACACGAGGGGAGCCAAAGAATATTCTCAAGTATTAACAGCTGAGTTGTCAATTCAACCACATCTGAAAGACTTAATATCTGCAACAAAGTATTTAGTAGCAAAGTAATATGGAAGTAGCGGTAACAGTGGCAAAAGTAATAGTAATAGTTTTGTAGTGATTTTAACAGTGGCAACGGTAAAGTAACTAAGTGGAGATCAATATGTGAAAATCTCGTAGAGAATGGATCAGTGATGGATAATTATGTCGCATGCGATTCCTCATACAACAGTTATAACATAGGGTGACACAGAACTAGCTCCAGTTCATCGATGTAATGTAGGCATGTATTCCGGATATAGTCATACGTGCTTATGGAAAAGAACTTGCATGGCATTGTTTGTCCTACCTTCCCGTGGCAGCGGTTTCCTATTGGAAACTAATGGATACTAAGGCCTCCTTTTAATAGAGTACCAGACCAAAGCATTAACACTTAGTGAATACATGAACTCCTCAAACTACGGTAATCACCGGTAAGTATCCCGATTATTGTCACTTCGGGGTTAATGGATCATAACACATAATAGGTGACTATATACTTGCAAGATAGGATCAAGAACTCACATACATTCATGAAAACATAATAGGTTCAGATCTGAAATCATGACACTCGGGCCCTAGTGACAAGCATTAAGCATAGCAAAGTCATAACAACATCAATCTTAGAACATAATGGATACTAGGGATCAAACCCTAACAAAACTAACTCGATTACATGATAAATCTCATCCAACCCATCACCGTCCAGCAAGCCTGCGATGGAATTACTCACGCACGGCGGTGAGCATCATGAAATTGGTGATGGAGGAAGGTTGATGATGAGGATGGCTTCGGATTCCCCTCTCCGAGCCCCGAACGGACTCCCGATCAGCCCTCCCGAGAGAGATTAGGGCTTGGCGACGGCTCCATATCGTAAAACGCGATGAATCCTTCTCTCTGATTTTTTCTCCCCAAACGTGAATATATAGAGTTGGAGTTGAGGTTAGTGGGGCATCAGGGGGCCTACGAGATAGGGGGGCGCGCCCCCACCCTCGTGGACAGGATGTGGGCCCCCTGACGTTGATTCTTTCACCAGTATTTTTTATATATTCCAAATATATTCTTCGTGAAGTTTTATTTCTGCACAAAAATAACACCATGGCAATTCTGCTGAAAATAGCGTCAGTCTGGGTTAGTTCCATTCAATTCATGCAAGTTAGAGTCCAAAACAACGTCAAAAGTGTTTTGAAAAGTAGATACGATGGAGACGTATCAGCTGACAAGATAGCCCGACAAGCCTTGCCGGCCAACCAACAATGTGACGTTAAGCTGTGCATTTATTGCGCCCCTGTCAGCCTGCAGAGTTAGGTATGATAGCACTGTTTGCTATCTTGTCAGTGCATAATGACTACTTTGCCACTGTGGTTACCCCTTGATCTATAAAAGTAGGCCCATGGCAACCATAGAAAGGGTTAGAAGATTGGATAACTCACACCCCCATGCGCGTGTAGTAACTGCTGTCTGAGGCGACCCCTATCGGGCAAGTGTACTACGCACTACCACCATATTTTACACCATCAATCCACCAAAGCTGGAGTAGGATTTTACCGTTGCCTCGTTAATAATAAAGTTATTATTTATTTCCTTATATCATGATAAATGTTTATTATTCATGCTAGAATTGTATTAACCGGAAACGTAATACATGTGTGAATACATAGACAAACAGAGTGTCACTAGTATGCCTCTACTTAACTAGCTCGTTGATCAAAGATGGTTAAGTTTCCTAGCCATTGACATGGGTTGTCATTTGATTAACGGGATCACATCATCAGGAGAATGATGTGATTGACATGACACATTCCGTTAGCTTAGCACACGATCGTTTAAGATGTTGCTATTGCTTTCTTCATGACTTATACATGTTCCTATGACTATGAGATTATGCAACTCCCGTTTATCGGAGGAACACTTTGTGTGCTACCAAACGTCACAACATAACTGGGTGATTATAAAGGTGCTCTACAGGTGTCTCCGAAGGTACTTGTTGGGTTGGCGTATTTCGAGATTAGGATTTGTCACTCTGATTGTTGGAGAGGTATCTCTGGGCCCTCTCGGTAATGCACATCACTTAAGCCTTGCAAGCATTGCAACTAATGAGTTAGTTGCGGGATGATGTATTACGGAACGAGTAAACGGACTTGCCGGTAACGAGATTGAACTAGGTATTGAGATACCGATGATCGAATCTCGGGCAAGTAACATACCGATGACAAAGGGAACAACGTATGTTGTTCTGCAGTCTGACCGATAAAGATCTTTGTAGAATATGTAGGAGCCAATATGAGCATACAGGTTCCGCTATTGGTTATTGACCGGAGACGTGTCTCGGTCATGTCTACATAGTTCTCGAACCCGTAGGGTACGCACGCTTAACGCTACGATGACAGTTATATTATGAGTTTTATGTTTTGATGTACCGAAGGTTGTTCGGAGTCCCAGATGTGATCATGGACATGACGAGGAGTCTCGAAATGGTCGAGACATGAAGATTGATATATTGGAAGCCTATGTTTGGATATCGGAAGTGTTCCGGGTAAAATCGGGATTTTACCGGAGTACCGGGAGGTTACCGGAACCCCCCGGGGGCTTAATGGGCCTACATGGGGCTTAGTGGAAATGGAGGGAAGCAAGGGAAGTGTGGGGCGCCCCCCCCCCAAGGCCCAAACCGAATTGGTTTAGGGCAAAGGGGGCCGGCCCCCTCTTTCCTTCTTCCCCCTCCCAAGTCCTAATCCAACTAGGAAAAGGGGGGAGTCCTACTCCCGGTGGGAGTAGGATTCCTCCGGCGCGCCTCTCCCCTTGGCCGCCCGCACCCCCCCTTGCTCCTTTATATACAGGGGTAGGGGGCACCTCTACACACACAAGTTGATCAAGTTGATCGTCTCATAGCCGTGTGTGGTGCCCCCCTCCACTATAGTCCACCTCGATAATACTGTAGCGGTGCTTAGGCGAAGCCCTGCGTCGGTAGAACATCAACATCGTCACCACGCCGTCGTGCTGACGAAACTCTCCCTCAACACTCGGCTGGATCGGAGTTAGGGCGACGTCATCGGGCTGAACGTGTGCTGAACTCGGAGGTGCCGTGCGTTCGTTACTTGATTGGTCAGATCATGAAGACGTACGACTACATCAACCACGTTGTGCTAACGCTTCCGCTTTTGGTCTACGAGGGTACGTGGACAACACTCTCCCCTCTCGTTGCTATGCATCACCATGATCTTGCGTGTGCGTAGGAAAATTTTGAAATTACTACGTTTCCCAACAGTGGCATCCGAGCCAGGTTTTATTTGTTGATGTTATATGCACGAGTAGAACACAAGTGAGTTGTGGGCGATATAAGTCATACTGCTTACCAGCATGTCATACTTTGGTTCGGTGGTATTGTTGGATGAAGTGGCCCGGACCAACATTACGCGTACGCTTACGCGAGACTGGTTCTACCGACGTGCTTTGCACATAGGTGGCTGGCGGGTGTCAGTTTCTCCAACTTTAGTTGAACCGAGTGTGGCTACGCCCGGTCCTTGTGAAGGTTAAAACAGCACCAACTTGACAAACTATCCTTGTGGTTTTGATGCGTAGGTAAGAACGGTTCTTGCTAAGCCCATAGCAGCCACGTAAAACTTGCGACAACAAAGTAGAGGACGTCTAACTTGTTTTTGTAGGGCATGTTGTGATGTGATATGGTCAAGAGTGATGCTATATTGTATGAGATGATCATGTTATGTAACCGAGTTATCGGCAACTGGCAGGAGCCATATGGTTGTTGCTTTATTGTATGCAATACAATCGCCCTGTAATGCTTTACTTTATCACTAAGCGGTAGCGATAGTCGTGGAAGCATAAGATTGGCGAGACGACAACGATGCTACGATGGAGATCAAGGTGTCGCGCCAGTGACGATGGTGATCATGATGGTGCTTAGGAGATGGAGATCACAAGCACAAGATGATGATGGCCATATCATATCACTTATATTGATTGCGTGTGATGTTTATCTTTTATGCATCTTATCTTTCTTTGAATGACGGTAGCATTATAAGATGACCCCTCACTGAATTATCAAAGTATAAGTGTTCTCCCTGAGTATGCATCGTTGCGAAAGTTCTTCGTGCTGAGACACCATGTGATGATCGGGTGTGATAGGCTCTATGTTCAAATACAACGGGTGCAAAACAGTTGCACACGCGGAATACTCAGGTTAAACTTGACGAGCCTAGCATATAACAGATATGGCCTCTTAACATGGAGACCGAAAGGTCGAACGTGAGTCATATAGTAGATATGATCAACATAGTGATGTTCACCATTGAAACTACTCCATCTCACGTGATGATCGGACATGGTTTAGTTGATTTGGATCACGTGATCACTTAGAGGATTAGAGGGATGTCTATCTAAGTGGGAGTTCTTAAGTAATATGATTAATTGAACTTAAATTTATCATGAACTTAGTACCTGATAGTATCTTGCTTGTCTATGTTGATTGTAGATAGATGGCCCGTGCTATTGTTCCATTGAATTTTAATGTGTTCCTTGAGAAAGCAAAGTTGAAAGATGATGGTAGCAATTACACGGACTGGGTCCGTAACTTCAGGATTATCCTCATTGCTGCACAAAAGAGTTACGTCCTGGAAGAATCGCTAGGTGTACCTCCTGCGCCAGCAACTGCAGACATTGTGAATGCCTGGCAGTTGCGTGTTGATGACTACTCGATAGTTCAGTGTGCCATGCTTTACGGCTTAGAACTGGGACTTCAACGATGTTTTGAACATCATGGAGCATATGAGATGTTCCAGGAGTTGAAGTTAATATTTCAAGCAAATTCCCGGATTGAGAGATATGAAGTCTCCAATAAGTTCTATAGCTGCAAGATGGAGGAGAATAGTTCTGTCAGTGAACATATACTCAGAATGTCTGGGTACCATAATCACTTGACTCAGCTGGGAGTTAATCTTCCGGTTGATAGTGTCATTGACAGAGTTCTTCAATCACTGCCACCAAGCTACAAGAGCTTCGTGATGAACTATAATATGCAAGGGATGATTAAAACAATTCCCGAGCTCTTCGCAATGCTAAAGGCTGCGGAGGTAGAAATCAAGAAGGAGCATCAAGTGTTGATGGTCAACAAGACCACTAGTTTCAAGAAAAAAGGGCAAAGGGAAGAAGAAGGGGAACTTCAAGAAGAACAGCAAGCAAGTTGCTGCTCAAGAGAAGAAAGACAAGTCTAGACCTAAGCCTGAAACTGAGTGGTTCTGCTGCAAGCAGACTGGTCACTGGAAGCGGAACTGCCCCAAGTATTTGGCGGATAAGAAGGATGGCAAGGTGAACAAAGGTATATGTGATATACATGTTATTGATGTGTACCTTACTAATGCTCGCAGTAGCACCTGGGTATTTGATACTAGTGCTGTTGCTATTATTTGCAACTTGAAACAGGGGCTATGGATTAAGCGAAGATTGGCTAAGGACGAGGTGACGATGCGCGTGGGAAATGGTTCCAAAGTCGATGTGATCGCGGTCGGCACGCTACCTCTACATCTACCTTCGGGATTAGTATTAGACCTAAATAATTGTTATTTGGTGCCAGCGTTGAGCATGGAATTATATCTGGATCTTGTTTGATGCGAGACGGTTATTCATTTAAATCAGAGAATAATGGTTGTTCTATTTATATGAGTAATATCTTTTATGGTCATGCACTTGTGTAGAGTGGTCTATTCTTATTGAATCTCGATAGTAGTGACACACATATTCATCATGTTGAAGCCAAAAGATGCAGAGTTGATAATGATAGTGCAACTTATTTGTAGCACTGCCGTTTAGGTCATATCGGTGTAAAGTGCATGAAGAAACTCCATACTAATGGACTTTTGGAACCACTTGATTATGAATCACTTGGTACTTGCGAATCGTGCCTCATGGGCAAGATGACTAAAACGCCGTTCTCCAGAACTATGGAGAGAGCAACTGATTTGTTGGAAATCATACATATAGATGTATGTGGTCCGATGAATGTTGAGGCTCGTGGCGGATATCGTTATTTTCTCACCTTCATAGATGATTTAAGCAGATATGGGTATATCTACTTAATGAAGCATTAGTCTGAAACATTTGAAAAGTTCAAAGAATTTCAGAGTGAAGATGAAAATCATCGTAACAAGAAAATAAAGTTTCTACAATCTGATCATGGAGGAGAATATTTGAGTTACGAGTTTGGTCTACATTTGAAACAATGCGGAATACTTTCGCAACTCACGCCACCCGGAACACCACAACGTAATGGTGTGTCCGAACATCGTAATCGTACTTTACTAGATATGGTGTGATCTATGATGTCTCTTACAGATTTACCGCTATCGTTTTGGGGTTATGCTTTAGAAACGGCCGCATTCACGTTAAATAGGGCACCATCGAAATCCATTGAGACGACGCCTTATGAACTGTGGTTTGGTAAGAAACCAAAGTTGTCGTTTCTGAAAGTTTGGGGCTGCGATGCTTATGTGAAAAAGCTTCAACCTGATAAACTCGAACCCAAATCGGAGAAATGTGTCTTCATAGGATATCCAAAGGAGACTGTTGGGTACACCTTCTATCACAGATCCGAAGGCAAGACTTTTGTTGCTAAATTCAGAGTTTTTCTAGAAAAGGAGTTTCTCTCGAAAGAAGTGAGTGGGAGGAAAGTAGAACTTGATGAGGTAATTGTACCTACTCCCTTATTGGAAAGTAGTTCATCACAGAAAACGGTTTCTGCGACACCGAGACCAATTAGTGAGGAAGTTAATGATGATAATCATGAAACTTTAGATCAAGTTGTTACTGAACCTCGTAGGTCAACCAGAGTAAGATCCGCACCAGAGTGGTATGGTAATACTGTTCTGGAAGTTATGTTACTAGACCATGACGAACCTACGAACTATGAAGAAGCGATGGTGAGCCCAGATTCCGCAAAATGGCTTGAGGCCATGAAATCTGAGATGGGATCCATGTATGAGAACAAAGTGTGGACTTTGGTTGACTTTGCCCATTGATCGGCAAGCAATTGAGAATAAATGGATCTTCAAGAAGAAGACTGACGCTGACGGTAATGTTACTGTCTATAAAGCTCGACTTGTTGCAAAAGGTTTTCGACAAGTTCAAGGGATTGACTACGATGAGACCTTCTCACCCGTAGCGATGCTTAAGTCTGTCTGAATCATGTTAGCAATTGCCATGTTTTATGATTATGAAATATGGCGGATTGATGTCAAAACTGCATTCTTGAATGGATTTCTGGAAGAAGAGTTGTATATGATGCAACTGGAAGGTTTTGTCGATCCAAAGGGATGATATTTTACTAAACGAGTAAAGAGACTTGCCGGTAACGAGATTGAACTAGGTATTGAGATACCGACTATCGAATCTCGGGCAAGTAACATAGCGATGGCAAAGGGGACAACGTATGTTGTTATGCGGTCTGGCCGATAAAGATCTTCGTAGAATATGTAGGAGCCAATATGAGCATCCAGGTTCCACTATTGGTTATTGACCGGAGACGTGTCTCGGTCATGTCTACATAGTTCTCGAACCCGTAGGGTCCGCGCACTTAACGCTACGATGACATTTATATTATGAGTTTTATGTTTTGATGTACCGAAGGTTGTTCAGAGTCCCGGATGTGATCACGGACATGACGAGGAGTCTCGAAATGGTCGAGACATGAAGATTGATATATTGGAAGCCTATGTTTGGATATCGAAAGTGTTCCGGGTAAAATCGGGATTTTACCGGAGTACCGGGAGGTTACCGGAACCCCCCGGGGGCTTAATGGGCCTACATGGGCCTTAGTGGAAAAGCAGGGAAGCAAGGGAAGTGTGGGGCGCCCCCCCCCCCCCCAAGGCCCAAACCGAATTGGTTTAGGGTAAAGGGGGCCGGTTCAGGGAAGTGTGGGGCATCCCCCCTCCCAAGTCCTAATCCAACTAGGAAAAGGGGGGAGTCCTACTCCCGGTGGGAGTAGGATTCCTCCGGCGCGCCTCTCCCCTTGGCCGGCCGCACCCCCCTTGCTCCTTTATATACAGGGGCAGGGGGGCACCTCTATACACACAAGTTGATCATCTCTTAGTCGTGTGCGGTGCCCCCCTCCACTATAGTCCACCTCGATAATACTGTAGCGGTGCCTAGGCGAAGCCCTGCGTCGGTAGAACATCAACATCGTCACCACGCCGTCGTGCTGACGAAACTCTCCCTCAACACTCAGCTGGATCGGAGTTAGAGGGACGTCATCGGGTTGAACGTGTGCTGAACTCGGAGGTGCCGTGCGCTCGGTACTTGATCTGTCGGATCGTGAAGACGTACGACTACATCAACCGCGTTGTGCTAACGCTTCCGCTTTCAGTCTACGAGGGTACGTGGACAACACTCTCCCCTCTCGTTGCTATGCATCACCATGATCTTGCGTGTGCGTAGGAAAATTTTGAAATTACTACGTTTCCCAACACCATTGGTGGCCGTGGTTTCCCGCGACATACCCGTTCGTCGTGCCGAAGTCGCTGGAGGATCGCCGCCGCCTACTAGTCGTGGAGGAGGATGACATCGTCTTCCTCTTGGCCGTGGGCACCGACATGGTCCGCGCATGCTACCGCCCCGTCTCTGTACTGTGCGTCAAGGGCAATGACGCCGACATTGACACGAGGGCGTTGTACGGGTGTGTGCTCACTCTTACTTCCCCTTAGAGGTATGTGGGCACCCACACCGCCTACATCACGTTGATTGGCACACTGCCGAGCTGCTCCGTTCTTGGCGATGTGGACATGGAAGACCCATGGTATTATTTTCACCCCAAGATGGTGCATGGGGACTCCAAGGAGCTTCACCTAGACATATGCATTAACAAGTTAGATGTTGATCATTAGTCTTCGCTCAATGTAATCTGTTGTCTACGCATGTGGAGACTTCTTATTTTTATAGTATAGAACTGTCCATGAATGATCTTGCTCTATTAGAGTATTGCGCTTGAATAAAAGTGTATCCATTTATGGTTTAGTCTTGAATCTTCCATGTATGCTTTTGCTCCATTAGAGTTCTCGCTTGCCATTTATGAGATTAATTGAGAATATTTTACTACAGTACTGGTGAAAGACTTATGATGAACCATTTCTTACATCTCCTCTGCCCCCTTCCAAGTCATCCTGATTTAAGCCCTCCGTATAGGTGTATAAGAGCATGGTTAATACTTAATAGTATAGCCAACTATTGACTATAAGAAAGTGCCATGTCATCTGTAGCCAACATGTATAACTATTAACTATAAGTATGTGCTACTTTATTAATACATGGCCCACTTTCCACTCTCACATACTCCCTCCATCCGGTGAAGAGTGTACATCTAGCCTCAAAATTTGTCCACAGAAGAGTGTACTTCTATCTTCCCAATGCACTTTAAAGTAGAAAAAAATACTTCTCTCTCATCACACGGTAATCAAGACAATAGAAATATATATATGGTCTTCTTAATTTTTACATGCACTTAGCTCATTGGAGGTTAGGTAATTAAAGATGAGAGATATGGTGACTTGCACCTTTCCAATGCATTTTTATTTAACTCCATATTTTGTCCTAAAATTTCTAGATGTACACTCTTCTCTGGATGGAGGGAGTAATGCCTAGGAGCACATGCTGCAGCTGGCTCTTGCATGAGAGCCCGCTTTCATTCTCTCTCCTATCATCTCTCCTCTACTTCTTACATCCTGCTGACTGTACCTTATTGTACTCGCTCTAAGTCACCTCATGAAAAACAAATAATCCCAAAACACTTAGGCGTGGTGCATTAACTCCCACCTCGTTTCTTGTTTCTTGACATATCAACCAATAAGAGATGTGGGGCGTGCATGTTTTCAATGACTCAAGACTACCAAACACGACATGTAGTGGTTAGTTCATTGCATGCAATGCTATTAATTAACAAATAAACATTAAGTTTTCTCGTTTTCCCCTCATTCTTGGTCACGGTGCACAACTTAAGATGACTTATTCACCTAGACGGAGGGAGTACATTCATGGTGGTCTAGAAAAAATAAACAAAATCGATACCCAAAAACTAATTCTTAAAGATCAATTTTTGCAAAGCACAATAAGTGTTATTTCTTCACAAGTTTTGGATGCAGGTTGAACAGTTGAATGCTTTGTTTGCAAAAGATACTTTTTTATCTATTTCACCCAGATGTTTGTGAACTCTAGAGAAGAAATAATATCTGAAGAAACCTATCGATACTCGTTACACATGAGATGACCCCCACATACTTTGTCAAGATAAATAACTCCCCGATCAATGCATTTCACTATTCCGTGCAACGCATGGGAACCTTACTATATATTAGTACGACCATAAATTTAACTAACATTATATAGTACGATATGCTCATGCATGTCACCAGAAATTATATCATTGAAAACTATGTTCAAATACGAATCCAAGGATATAGTTTTGGTTGACATGCCACTACTATAGGTTGCTGCTAACGCGGCACTATGATCAGAGACCCTTTGAGGAAACTATGTGCGACGCATTAATCACAAACAATGATGTAAAAACCGTCAAAAAATACGCAAATATTTGCGATGAATGATACATCAAACACGGTTGAGATTTTAGTTGCGTGTGCGATGCTGGGCATACGATTGATCCATACGAACCATTTGCGATGAGAAACGGGCAGCCAGATCAAGGTGTGTGCGATATACAGCACATAGTTCGATCTGATGAACCGTTTGCGATGATCTAGGTGAACACAAACGATTCAGCGTAACAAGATGTGTGTGATACCGGGGAAACAGGTCGGTAATCAGAATTGTGTGCGATCATTATAGACAACCCATACAGTCTCTTTTTGTGAATTGTGTGCTTGTCATGGCACATAGTTCAACAAACCAACCTATGGGCGATAATGTAGAAAATCTCTGTCAAATATGTATTACTCACCGTCTGCGATAAGATTGACAGGATAAACAGAGATAACAAATTAATATGAGCGAATAGAAACAGAGATATATACAGTCTTCTTAATTTAGTCGTTGTTGTTGTTGTTGTTGTTGTTGTTGTTGTTGTTGGATGGCCCCGTGGCATCGTCTTGGCGAGGACGCTTCTTGTCGTTGACCGTTAGCTTATCATCGCCGCTGCCGTCGTCATTTTCATTGTTGTCGTTGTCCTCCTCCTCCTCGTTCGGCCATTCCTCCTCATCATCATCGTCGTCCTCTTCTTCATGCTCCGACGGCTCCTCGTCCGTCTGGTTGTCGTCTGATGACTCCGGAGGTGGCAGACCTTTCATGATCCGGATATAATTGAGGTTTGGACTCGACGCCGGACTCATGGAAGACGAGAGGGATGATTCCGAGGTTGACCTATCATCGAGCGCCATACTGCTGGCTGAACTGTCGTCCTCGCTGTCGCTCAACATGGCTGCAGAGTGTGTGCCAGTGTGTAGTGCGGCATGCCGGGGATAATAAAGATGGTGGACACTTAACTGGGGTATGCAGAGAAGAGGAAGTGCCAATTGAAGCGGGGGTTGACGTATTATCTAACCGCTGATATAATCAACCGCAATTATTTGTACCCAGTCGCTCCAAATTCCTGAGGTTGCGTAGGACTCCTATTGGCTATATCGCAGGTTTCTTTTTCAGGAAAAAAACATGGAACGGGTTTTGGGATTATGCACCGGTACTGGTACGAACGGAGTACGACAGTTAGCAAGCAATACATTGAGCTCTTCTTATTGATAAATCCAGTAATAATCAAACTACAAAGAAAAAGAAAAAAAGAGAAAGGAAAATATCTGCACAAATCTTCGCGTAACATCAATGGCATAGGACCTAGATGTGCATCACTTAGAGCACATCTTGATGTGCTTTACCAACACTCTCAAACAAAACCCCTAATCATCATTGCAAACAGCGCATAGAACATGGCTAATGCGACAACCACAACTACACATGCTAGTTCATTCTTGTCTCCTGCTTTCATCTATTGCCTGTGATTGATTTTTTCTTGCTTCATCATACTAATTGTACATTCCAGATCAGCCAGTTTCTTCTTCAGCTTTACATTATCTTCTGCGAGCTCGGTGAGAACACTCCAAGCCCTGCCATGCCATTCTTCATCCATCCAGTTAACAAAGGCACAAGCCTCATATCCCTGCCAATGTTAAACAGTATTCACGATGAGCGATGGCATTAACTCAAGTAAAATGATGAAATTAGCACTAACCTCTAAGGGGCAACTGAGAAACCGCCTGCCAATGTCGAATCCCTTCGTCCATACACGTCGAGTGGGAGTGTGCCCGTGCACACAACTCAGCTTTTGGTACTTCTCGGTGGTGCAAAACTCAGAGTCGAACTCGTGTTGCGGGAGTCTGGAGTTATGCTCCGGATCCGGCGACATATCACTTTCCCGTGGGGGGGGGGGTTCATTCAGGATGGATTCAACAAGGAGCTACTTTGGACATGCTAAAAAAGATAGGGATAGATTGGAACCTTACAGGACGATTCAGATCCGCAGTACACCTGCCTTCTGATGACCTTAGGAAAGTGCTCGGCGGCGACCTCCTTCATGGCGGCGATACGAGTAGGAGCAGCCGCACTGAAACCATCAGTACCACTCAGCCGTATTCCCCCATTGTCAGCGCCATGCGAGGAAATTTGGAAGCTATCTAGGGATTTGGGGGAAATGAGGAAACTGTGGGGATAAGCTAACGGTCGGGAACTACTTATGGCACTATATGTTGTACATGACACACTGTTTATACATGTCGTCTGTGTTAGGTATTACAATGTCACACACAGTTTGCGCATCAAACCGTGTGAGAAGACAACGTAGGTGAGACACGGTTGCCATTACATAACCGTATGTGATGTACTACCCTGTACATATAATCGAGTTACAGTGCTACCATGTAAATAGCCGCTCTGCGGATATCCATAAAAACAGCCGCTTTGCATATAGAGATGGCGGCGATGGCCTAGGAAGCAGCTACCGGAGAAGAGGTTGATCCTCAGTCAGTGGGCGGTGGTGGCGTCATAGGAGGTCAATCCTCGGTCTGCGGCGGGAGATAGGAGGAGCTCAAACATCAAGGTCGGTGGCGGCGTGATTCGAGCAAATCCATCGCAGTCGATGGCGGGATAGTGAAGGTCGAACTTTAGGCAGCAAATGCACTAAGCTTTGCTCCTCGACCATGCTGTCTCGGCGTGCCACCGCATCACGCTTCTCTATCTGCTGGGTGGAGGTCGCCGCGTGGCTAATTAATTAAGGTATTATTTTCATGAGTGGCTTAATTAAGGTATTAAGTTCCTAAGGGTAGTGCTGCACAAGTACTCTGCGTGTAAATTGACTGGCCATTAAAGTTTGTCATTGCACGTCTAGATAGCAATATGGAGCGCCCTTAGTAATTATGGAAATAAAACCTTGTGATTTATGCATGCATCTTTGGGCAGCAGTTAATCCATGTATTAATGTTGTCGTTTTGTTTTTAATTACCATTCGTGTGGTGTAGATGGAACGATCTCGATGGATGAATGATTGGAAAACCACAAAATTTATCAGTGGTGTGACAGAGTTCGGGAATATGACTAAAAGTACAAAGAGGAGAATTGGTGATGCGGATTACATCTTGTGTCCATGTGCTGATTGTGCCAATACAGAGTCACATGTAGTTGCAGACATCTAGTGGCACTTAGTCTCTCGGGGATTCATGGATGGATATACACGTTGGACCAGACACAGTGAAGAGGAGGTCATGGATGGAGATACCTAGGGCAGCGAGATGCCAAACCCCGATCAGTGTCACATGGATGTTGAATCTGACATCAGGGCAGAGGCATCAAGCTACCAATGGAATGCCGGAAAGCTGAAACACCCACTGGAAAACCAAGATGTCAACGCAGATGACGACGATCTTGATATGCCAAGTTTTGCTGCTATGATTGTAGATTTCGGGGGCCCAAAAAAGGATATGATTTGGTACAAGGATGTGTCAACCATTGATGTGGACTCTAAGAAAGAACTGTATACATGTTGTAAAAAGAAATATTCCAGGTTGATTGCCACCCTGGCACTTCGTAGATTTAAAGCAGCAAACGGTCTATCAAACAAGGGCTTCACAAAGATGTTTGGTCTTTTCAAAGTAATTCTTCCAGAAGATAATTTGGTCCCCAGAAGCATGAATGAAGCGAAGAAAACTGTTTTCCCATCGGAACTTGAAGTACAAAAGATACATGCTTGTGTGAATGATTGTATATACCATGGTGAGTACAAAGATTTGCGTGCATGTCCCACGTGCAAGCATGCATGATACAAGCGCAGGAGAGCAAAGGACAAGTACAAATTGGACAGCGAAATCAAGACAAGAATCCCATTCTAGGTTGTTTGGTACTTGCCTTTAATTCCAAGGTTGAGGCATTTGTTTGCAGACCCTAGAGAGGCAAGGAGGTCACGGTGGCATCATGATGAGCGAATTGCGGACAAGTTTATGAGGCACTCGAAAGATGGGGATCAGTGGGAATTAATCGACAACAAGTTTGAAGACTTTGCCAAGTATCCTAGAAGTATAAGGCTCAGGGAGTGTACTGACGGGATGAATCCTTTTGGCGATATGAGCACCAATCACAACACATGGCCGGTGCTTCTATGCATATATAACCTAGCTCCTTGGTTGTGTATGAAGAAAAAATACATTATGATGTCAATGATTATCCAAGGCCCGAAGCAACCTGGAAACGACATCTACATTTATTTTTAGCTACTGGTAGAAGAACTGCTGACAATGTGGATAGATGTGTCTGCTGTAAAATGTTATGATGCCTACAGAAAGGAGATTTTCGATCTACATGCGATGTAGGGTGTAGGGAGATGTAGGGTGTGTCACATGCATGGATAGGACAACTAGCAGAAGACTTCCCAAGTCGCACAAAACTGTGTATTTGCGTCATCGTAGGTTTTTACGGAAAAATCACCCATACCGAAAGATGAAATCTGAATTTGATGTTATGGCAGAGGCAAGTGTGGGCCCAAGACCCTATGATGGGGAGGTGTTCCACAACATGGCTAAAAAATTAATGTTGTCCTTGGCAAGAACCACCCTTTGACAGTGAAACAAACACCCAAGGGTTAAGTGGTTACGAAGAAATCAGTGTTCTAGAAATTACCTTACTAGGAGATTATACGTGTATGTCACTGCATCGATGTCATGCACATAGAGAAGAACGTATGTGAAAGCATTCATGGTACTCTGCTCAAGATTAAAAGTAAAAGAAAGGATGGTAACAGTTCATGGCTCGATTTGCTTGCTGATCAATCAAAACATAATAGTGAAATAGAAGATGATGACAAATTCATCAAAGCTCGCCAGAGTTACAATTTCAATACAAAAGAAGCAAGACAGTTCTTCACCTATTTGTTGTCAGTTACGACACCCTCTTCCTACTCCGCAAACTTCAGAAGTCTCATGAATGTGAGCTCAGGTAAAATGAAGTTGGGACACATGAAGTCACATGATTGCCACGTAATATTGACACAAATTCTCCCAGTGGCCATCAGGAATCTGATGGACAAAGATATAAGAAACACACTCATTGATCTCTGTGATTTCTTGAACCAACTATGGCAGAAAGTTGTAAATCCTAAAGAGTTTGATCATATGCAAGATGATATTGCAAGAATATTGTCCAACCTAGACATGTTTTCCCACCATCATTCTTTGATTTCATGGTCCCTCTCACTGTGCACCTTGTCGACAAGATAAAGTATTGTTGTCCTGTGTTTCTTCACAACATGTATCCCTTCAAGCGGTTCATGGGAATACTGAAGCGCTTTTGTCGGAACCGAAACCATCCAGAGGCAAGCATCCTACAAGGTTATACCGAAGAGGAGGTGGTTGAGTTTTGCACCGAATACATGAAACAAAGACCTATAGGTTTGCCCCTCTCTTGCCATGAGGGAAGGCTAAAAGGTAAGCCGGTCCTTGCTAGCACGCAAATGGCTGCACCCGGAGAATTGGCAAACAAAGCCCATTTGACGGTACTGCTTAACAGCCAGTTCTCAGCGCTTATGCCAAAGAACACTTGGCGGAGATACGCCAATGCTTCTTACCAATGGTGCCTTCATCAGTTGTGGAGATGAAGGAGCACACTAAGAACTACGCCGAATGGCTGAAGAATCATTTGGCACAAGGATCCATCGATGACATTGCTACATGGTTGGCACAAAAGCCATCACCTATTGTCGGCGTTCTAGGAACGGGGGTCCCCAGACTTGCATGCCTACGGAGTGACTCAAAGGGGGGCCCAGCACGGCCCATCTTCACCAACACATACCCAAGACCCTCGCGTGGGGCCAAGCCTCGTGAGGCGGACGACACGAAGCTTCCTCAAGCACGGCCTTGTCAGGCTGGCTCACGAGGAGGCGGAGAGATCAAGGTGGGGTACCTCACGAGGAGCCCATGACGCAAGCCATGACGACTCAGGGCGCCAGGCGGGTGCCAGCCCGCGCAGCGTCCTCCTTTCCTCTTTGGTGCAAAGGGGGCAAGCGCAGCCGCGGAGTACCGAGGCATCAGGCAAAGGTTGCCATTTCGGTGCAACGATACCAAGACCAGGAGGACTACGAGACGGAGGTCACTGTGGAGCCCAAGACAGCGTCATCACCAGAGCTTTGCGCAGGCGAAGACTACTTTTGTCAGGATAGCTGATACTTGCTGTCCCCCTTCAAATTAGCCCGCCATTGTTGGCTCCCTTCCCACTCAATATTTGGGAAGAGGACCAGGGCCTCTATAAATAGGACTAGCCACCCACACAGAAGGGGGTGCCGGTTCGGTCGGCAAAAGGAGAGCAGAGAGAGAGAGAGAAAGGTGGTTGAACTCCTCCCAGCAGTTCATCGCCTCAGCCAAGAACAGACCACGCGAGGCTGTTCTTCCTTGTATTGTTCATCATCACCAGCCCACGAGGCAATCCACACACCACACACTAGAGTAGGGTATTACACCACAACGGTGGCCCGAACCAGTATAAACCCTGCGTCTCTTGTGTTGTTCTTTCCTTAGTTTGAGATCTTAGCATGGCGGAGGGGTGCAGGTAGGTAGGAGGCGAAATCTCCGCGCGCACCCCAGTGTTCGAACCTCAAGGGTCTGCCAGAACCCAAAATCCGACATTTGGCGCGCCAGGTAGGGGTGCGCCGGAATTCGTCTTCCACCGCCACATTCTCCTCCGACCGTCACGCCCATGTCTGACACTCGTCGGGCCCGCGCCGAGCGCCGGGCCGCGCTCGCTTCTCGCGTCGCCCAGACGGCCCCTATCGGCGGGCATCCGCGCTGTTCCCCGTCACCTGCCGACAACGCCGCCATCGGCACGGCGGGGGGGGGGGGGGGGGGCGAGCGGCAAGCATCGTCTCAGCATCCATCCGTGCGCCAAGACGGCCGCACCGCACCTCCCTCGCTCGCCCCAGCTGGTTCTTCGTCCCGCGCGCTCCGCGCGCCCATGGGGCCCCGCAACCTCTCCCCCGACTATCGCGCTGCAACGACACCCCCAGTCATTGCGGCCCTCTTGGGCGGCTCGCAGGCGCCGCCTACAAGTTACCACGTCAAGCCGTTCATCCGCTGGGTCAGCGCCGCTTCCACGCGGCAGGGGGCTCCCCTGGATCGGGCGGCGCCCGAGACCGGCCTGAGCTTCAGCTCGGAGGACCACCCCTCCAACTCGGCCTGCTCGGGCGCACTCCCCATGCTGTGCACCCCCACCATCTACCAAGTGGCCGTCACCAGAACTCTCATCGATGGCGGGGCAGGCCTCAGCGTGCTCTCGGTCGAGACCTTCAACCTCCTCTGCATATCCCTGGAATGGCTGCAGCCCAGCCGACCCTTCTCAGGCGTTGAGGGCAGGTCGTCCGGCTCCTTGGGACAGATCCGGCTCCCAGGGACCTTCGGCACCTACGACAACTTCCGCACGGAGCTGGTCGACTTCGACAACGCCCCCATCGGCCTTCCCTACAACGCCATCCTCGGCTACCCGGCGCTGGCCCAGTTCATGGCCGCGACGCACCCGACGTACAACGTCATGAAGATGCCCGGGAGCAGCGGTGTCCTCACCGTGCACGGGGACACTGGGGATGCTCTACGGGTGCTCAAGCTCGTCTTCAAGACAGTGGCGTCGGCACAGCCCACCGCCTTGGAGGCCCCCGAGCCCAAGGGGGCTGCGCCCGCCAAGAAGAAACAGTTGTTCACCCAAGACAAGGCAGAAACCAAGCAGATACCCGTCAATGAGGATGGGTCGACCAACGCCACTTTCACCATAGGCGCCCACCTCAAACCCGAGCAGGAGGAGGCCCTGGTCGGGTTCCTGCGTGCAAACAAGAAGGTATTCGCTTGGGAGCCAGACCAGTTGGCAGGGATCCCCAGGAGTGTAATCAAGCATCACCTCAACGTATGCCCCAACGTGCGCCCTGTGAAGCAGAAGGCCAGGCGGCAGTCCACAGAAAACCAGGCCTTCATCGTCCAAGAGACCCGCAAATTAGAGGCCGCTGGGGTCATTCGTGAGGTCCGATACCCAGATTGGTTGGCCAACCCTGTCGTTGTGCCAAAGAACGGAGGGAAGGAACGCATGCATGTCGACTTCACCAACCTCAACAAAGCGTGCCCGCAAGATCCGTTTCCGCTCCCCCGCATCGACCAGATCGTCGACTCCACTGCGGAATGCGACCTGCTATGCTTCCTAGATGCCTACTATGGGTATCACCAGATCAAGGTGGCGGTTGAAGACGTCGAGAAGACAACCTTCCTAACCCCGTGTGGGGTGTACTGCTACACCTGCATGCCATTCGGGCTGCGTAATGTAGGGGCGACCTTTCAACGGCTGATGCATATCACCTTGGGCCCGTAGCTCGGGAAGAATGTTGAAGCTTGTAAAATCTCGGGAGGCCAGGACCTTGATACAAGACCTGAAGGAAACCTTCGCGAGCCTCAACGCAGTGAACCTACGGCTCAACCCAGAGAAATGTGTGTTCGGAGTCCCCTCGGGCAAGCTCCTGGGTTTCCTCGTGTCTCACCGAGGCATCGAGGCTAACCCGGAGAAGGTCAAGGCAGTGGAAGACATGAGCCTGCCAAAGACCCTCAGAGAAATGCAGAAGCTCACGGGGCGCGTGACCGCACTAGGGCGCTTCATCTCCAAGTTGGGGGAGCGAGCGCTACCCTTCTTCCAGCTAATGAAGAAAAAGGGCCCTTCGAGTGGACTGAAGAGGCCGACAAGGCATTCCAGGATCTCAAGAAATACCTGACCAGCCCACCGGTTATGGTGGCTCTGCGCGCTCAAGAGCCCCTGGTGCTTTACCTCGCCGCTACTTCCTACTCCGCCAGCGCAGCCCTGGTGGCAGTTAGAGAGGAGCGTCGAATCAAAACCATGGCAGCAGCCCGGGACAAGGCGGAGCTGGTACGAGGAAGGCCCACAGAACCCGCCACGGTAGCTGATGAGGACCAGCCGCAGTAGAGGGGCGCACCAGAGGCAGCAGAGGCCCCTCTCCCAGATGGCCAGTCTCAGGAGGCCTCATTGTCTCGAGAGGCGCCATGGTCTCCAAAGGGAGCCTCCAACACTGACGCACTCCACCTCGTTGAGGACCCAGTGTACTTCGTCAACACAGTGTTGCGGGATGCAAGGACGCGGTACCCTATGCCCCAGAAACTCCTCCTCGCGCTACAGGTGGCCTCGCGCAAGCTGCGGCACTATTTTCAGGGTCACCCCATCAAGGTCATCTCGTCATACCCCCTGGAGAGGGTGCTCAGGAGCCCCAATTCAGCTGGGAGAGTCGCTGAGTGGAACATAGAGCTGCAAGCGTTTCAGCTTGAATTCAGCACGACCAGAGTCATCAAGGGAGCAGCGTTAGCGGATTTTGTGGCAGAATGGACGGAGGCGCCAGGCCTCAAGGCCGACGAGGATCGGTCCCTGTCCCCGGGAAGCGAGGCGCCAGAAGGCTGGGTCATGTACTTCGATGGGGCATTCTCCAGACACGGCGCAGGGGCTGGGGCGGTGCTTATATCGCCCACCCAGGACAAACTCTATTACGCCGTGCAGCTTTGTTTCCAGCAAGGCGAAAAGGTCTCCAACAACATAGCGGAGTATGAAGGTTTAATAGCGGGCTTGAAGGCCGCAGCTGCCCTGGGGGTGAAACGCCTCACCATCAAGGGCGATTCGCAGCTCCTTGTCAATTTCTCCAACAAGGTGTACGAGCCAAAGGATGAGCACATGGAGGCCTACCTTGCAGAGGTTCGCAGGATGGAGAAGCAGTTCTGGGGGTTGGAGTTGCAGCATGTGCCCCGTGGCACCAATCAAGAGGCCGATGACATCGCCAAATGCGCGTCTAGGCGGTTACCTCAGGAGCCTGGCGTTTTCGAGGAACGCTCTTCAAGCCTTCAGCCTTGCGTCACTATCAAACACGGCTCAGCCCCGGGAGGAGCTCCCCCAGCCACCTGCCTCCGGAGCTCCGGCCTGTGGCCCGGCCTCAGGAGCACGCCTGCTCCTGACGATGGAACCTCAGGAGGGATGTTGGATCACGGAGCTCCGGAGCTACTTGACGCAAGGGACCCTGCCGGAGAAGGAGGAGGAAGCAGAGCGAGTGGCACGCCAGGCCACGGCATACTGCATCAGAGATGGAGAGCTCTACCGGAAGCGACCAAACGATGTATCCCTGCGCTGCATCTCCAGGGAGCAAGGGAAGGAACTACTGGAAGATATACACGGTGGGGACTGCGGACATCATTCATCGTCACGGACCCTCGTCGGCAAGGCGTTCCGCAGTGGGTTTTATTGGCCCACCGCGCTCAATGACGCCGTTGAACTAGTGAAAGCTTGTGAGGCCTGCCAGTTCCACGCCAAGCAGATCCATCAGCCAGCAGGGGGCTTGCAGACTATCCCCCTTTCGTGGCCATTCGTAGTCTGGGGGCTCGACATCTTGGGTCCATTTCCTCGGGCGCCAGGGGGCTACCGCTACCTTTACGTTGCTGTAGACAAGTTCACCAAGTGGGCTGAAGTGGAGGCTGTCCGCACCATTCCTGCGGGTTCCGTGGTCAAGTTCATCAAGGGCATCGTGAGCCGGTTCGGGGTGCCGAATCGCATCATCACGGACAACGGTTCGCAGTTCACCAGTAACCTCTTCAAAACATACTGTACTAACCTTGGAACGCAGATATGGTACGCTTCAGTGGCGCACCCCCGAAGCAACGACCAGGCCGAGCGAGCCAATGCGGAGGTCCTGAGGGGCCTCAAGACCAGGAGGTTCAAGAAGAAGCTGGAGGCCTACGGTAGAGGTTGGTACGACGAGCTTCAGTCCGTGTTGTGGTCCATCCGCACAACCGCGACCAAGCCGACTGGGGACACCCCGTTCTTCCTGGTCTATGGAGCCAAAGCGGTCCTCCCTCACGAGGTTAGATGTCACTCCGCGCGGGTCCTGGCGTTCAACGAGGCGCAATATGACGCCATGCGGGGGATGGACCTCGTGCTGGGGGAGGAACGTCGCCGAGAAGCCGCGCTACGAGCGGCGAGGTACCAACAAGCGCTGCGGCGATATCACTGCCGCAACATCCGCCCCAAGACACTCGAGGTAGGAGACCTCGTGCTCAGGCGGGTCCTCTCCAGGGAAGGGCTGCACAAGCTCTCTCCCATGTGGGAGGGCCTGTTCAAGGTTGTTCATGTTTCCAGGCCTGGCTCAGCGCGCTTGGAGACTCAGGAGGGAGTGGCAGTCCAGAACGCATGGAACATCCTGCACCTCCGGAGGTTCTACCCCTAAAAAGGCCCGTAGCCTGTGAAGCAAGGCGAGTGCCTGTGAAGCTATCGCGTTTTGGAAAAGGCCCGGAGCCTGTGAAGCAAGGCGAGTGCCTGTGAAGCTATCACATTTTGGAAAAGGCCCGGAGCCTGTGAAGCAAGGCGAGTGCCTGTGAAGCTATCGCGTTTGGGAAAAGGCCCGGAGCCTGTGAAGCAAGGCGAATGCCTGTGAAGCTATCGCGTTTCGGAAAAGGCCCGGAGCCTGTGAAGCAAGGCGAACGCTTGTGAAGCTCGCCGCCCGTGACACTCTCACGTAATAATGAGTTGGGGTTGTACACGCCCCGGAGTCTCAGGAGCGCCGGCCTCAGGCCCTGGGGCTCCCTCCCACGCCCAGTGGCAGCACTTAGCTCCGCGCTGGTGAGAAGACGTCGAATACTAGACTAGGTGCCGGACGCGGCTTTTCATTTGCTTTCTGCAGTTGGCTTGTTCTTCTCCATTTGAAGTTTTATTGAAGTCGTTGCCGTCTTTGGCTCGCGGTTCTTCGGCTTTTCACGCTCCTGCCTCGATTTCTCTTATGCAAGGCCTCGCGAGGGGGAGAGCCGAGCGCCCTCGCGAGTGTTCCTATCCTAGTCACTCAAAGGTTTCGCGACCTGGGCCCCTTGCAGGAGCACCCCTCCAGTCCGTGCCCCTCGGGCACCGCGACACAAACGCAGGGCCTGGGTCGGTCGCCCCCATGGCTGGGGCCGGGAACCATCCACGCGCGGGCACATAATCGGAAGGTACGATGAAGAAAGCAAAACGATAGTTAACAGCAATAACCCATACACGCCCCCGCGGGGCACCACACTGCTATCCTTCTTTATGTAGGAAAAGGGAAAAAAAAAACAAATCTGGGGCGGCTCGCCTCGCACCGGCCCGCAAGGAAGCCCGAGCAGCCTCCGGAGCTCAGGCGGAGTCCCTCTCGCGCTTCACCAGGGCGCGACGGTGGGCGGACGTGCCACCACCCCCCAAGCAGATATGACGGCATGGGGGCTGGCTGCAGCCACCACTAGGAGAGTCACCGCCTGAAGAAGAACCGGAGAAGCTTGAGGAACCCTGGGCGCCGCCGGCCCCGCGAGAGTCGCCCTCTCCATCATCGCCTGAGCCGGGTTCCCAGCCGCAGTCGTTGTCCTCGGGGCAACACCCTGCGCGGCGACCATCTTCCCCAAACACCCTCACGTAGAGGGTGGCATCGCCGTCGAACCTGAAGTATAGGGTGCATCGACGGCCCAGGCCACGCGCGCGGGCAAACATCTGCCAACCGTGGGCCAGGGCCAGGCTCCCGGCTGTGGAGACCTCCAGTGAGACCCATGAGGCCCGGCTGCAGCAGCCGTCGGCCTGAAGCCATAGGGCGCCCAGGGCGCCGGCCGGGAGCTCGCCAAAGAGGAAGCCAGGAAGTGGGAGCCGGGTGCTAGTCGGCTCCGCCGACCACACGACGAACTCCGGCAGCACCTCTGCAGCGCGGCATAGGGGGACGCGCAGCCGGAGCGCACCCCCCGGCTGCAGCAATCCGCCCGCCACCATGCTGGAAAGCGTCTCCGCGGCCGCGGGAAGCTGCCGTGGTGGCCACAGGATGTTTGCGGGGGCGCCCTCGGCTGCGCTTGGGCAGGGGAGAGGCATGCTCTTCCTGGCAAGCCTTCCCCTTCTCCGCGGCCGAAAACCTCCTCGACGGGGCCATGAAGAAGAAGAAGCAAGGGGAGATGAACCGGAAGGGCGCACGCCGTCCAGTACTTATAGCCGGTGGAGGCCAACCGCCGACCTCCACGATCACGGGTAATCATGACCGGTCTTGCATGTAGGGACTTGTCCAGTCAGTGCAGTTGCCGAGGCACCATGGGGAAGTGGAGACGCCCATGTCCAATCAACCGCCACATGGCGCCCAAGGCCGCAGGCTGTTAGGGCCTGCGGCGCTTCGCTCTTGCCCTTCCGCCTCCCTGCACGGCCAAGTCCGGGCGCGCCTTGGGCCCGGGGGCTACTATCGGCGTTCTGGGAATGGGGGTCCCCAGACTTGCCTGCCTGCGGCCTGCGGCGTGGCTCAAAGGGGGGCCCAGCACGGCCCATCTTCACCAACACAAACCCAAGACCCTCGCGAGGGGCCAAGCCTCGCGAGGCAGACAACACGAAGCTTCCTCAGGGACGGCCTCGTCAGGCTGGCTCACGAGGAGGCGGAGAGATCAAGGCGGGGTACCTCACGAGGAGCCCATGACGCAAGCCATGACGACTCAGGGCGCCAGGCGGGTGCCAGCCCGCGCAGCGTCCTCCTTTCCTCTTTGGTGCGAAGGGGGCACGGGCAGCCGCGGAGTACCGAGGCATCAGGCAAAGGTTGCCATTTCGGTGCAACGAGACCAAGACCAGGAGGACTACGAGATGGAGGTCACCGTGGAGCCCAAGATGGCGTCATCACCAGAGCTTTGCGCAGGCGAAGACTACTTTTGTCAGGATAGCTGATACTTGCTGTCCCCCTTCAAATTAGCCCGCCATTGTTGGCTCCCTTCCCGCTCAATATTTGGGAAGAGGACCAGGGCCTCTATAAATAGGACTAGCCACCCACACAGCAAGGGGGTGCCGGTTCGGTCGGTAAAAGGGGAGCAGAGAGAGAGAGAGAGAGAGAAAGGTGGCGGAACTCCTCCCAGCAGTTCATTGCCTCAGCCAAGAACAGACCTCGCGAGGCTGTTCTTCCTTGTATTGTTCATCATCACCAGCCCACAAGGCAATCCACACACCACACACTGGAGTAGGGTATTACACCACAACGGTGGCCCGAACCAGTATAAACCCTGCGTCTCTTCTGTTGTTCTTTCCTTAGTTTTAGATCTTAGCATGGCGGAGGGGTGCAGGTAGGTAGGAGGCGAAATCTCCGCACGCACCCCAGTGTTCGAACCTCAAGGGTCTGCCGGAACCCAAAATCTGACACCTACGGAGTTGATGTACCAAGCATATGACATAAATGGATACATGTTCTACACTGAGGAACCTGATCAAAAGACCTCATATCACGCGGACCCGTTCATTCTTGCCAGTGATGCTACCCAGATTTTCTTTGCGGAAGACCCCTTGCCTAAGAACTACCATGTAGTGATGCATGGAAAGAGGAGGGTAATAGGTGTCGAGGATGTTACCAACGAGGATGAGTACGATGAATTTGCTGAGTAGCCAGCCAAGGGATCACACACCCGTGTAACAGAGCAGCGTAAAATCATCAAAAATCCAAGTTCATTCAGGGTCAATGTAATGATCCCAGTTCCCCCATGTACATGGGAATTAAGCCATAAGATTAGTCTTACGCCTACCCTGCAACTTAATTCGTTCAATTTAGAACTGTGGCGTGTACCGAATTTGTGAGTTATGCCTAGTTTCCTGTTGACGTAAGAATCGTTAATATGTTGACCTTGATATGTTGTCAGCTCAGGAAATGAATATGAACTATTTTTTGTTGTTATTATTATTATATCATATAGGTAGCACAATCAATTGATCTCACTATAGTATGTGTGAACAAAAATATGCAATATGGTTTGCGAATAGCACACGGTTCGTTGATGAAAGTTGTGTGCCGAGCCGACCAAACCCCGCCCGTGATCCGAGTCGTGCTTTCTGATTGGCTAGAACCCAAACACCACAGATCGTATGTCTGCACCGTTGGATGCTCCCAGATCGAACAGAGATCCTCATCCCTTTCGACAGCACATGCAGTTCCGGTTGTCAATTTATTTTTATGCAAAAAATGCACGTTAAACTAAAAAATGTCTTAAATATAGCTAACAATACCTGAAATGCACCAGAAAATCAAACCCGTGGTATAATGGTGATTGCGTGTCGTGGAAATTTTTATGAGACCAAACGATGAAGTCACCGGCCACTGGAGTTTGAATTGACACATCTCCTTTTGGAAACCATGATCGTTCATGTGAGATGCTCCGGTTGGGAAGGAGCGATCAACAAAACTTCTACCAAACTTTACCAATTTTTTCCACGGGGCCATGAGAGCACGCCATGGGCACACATCGATTTTGATGCTGTCGGGACTCCATCTAAATTTCCCGTGATTAAAATAACAACTAGGCCTACGCCAGTGGCCGCACCTCACGGCCGAAATATTTGAAACTTCTCCCCGCTTCTCGAATAAATGGATGAAAACTCACAAAGCAACGCACAAATGATTTGTATTGCTAGGCTAATAGTAAGGGGGTATCATAGCTAGTATCATGCATTCCAACTAGGCAATTTTGATGAGCTATTGTAGAATTAATTAAATGAAGAAAGAGAGGGTTAAGTATCATATCATGAAACCGTATCATAATAAATGCAATGCTACTATGTGTCATGCATGACAATAAATAAAATACTACATGATACTAACTTATTATACTATGCGGGCATTACAGAGGTAGTGTCATATACTAGTATCATATGCATGATAATAGTATATGATACTCCCCATTAGGCTACTTCCAATGCATATTGGTGCTTACATGAGGTGCTAAGCATATTAAATACTTTAGCAACTAAAGACCCCAAATGCATAGGTGCTTAACTTGTTGGTGCTAAGTATCCTTCATTTAATGATTTTGCAACTAAAGTTCTTCATCCATTGGTTGGATTCTTCCATTCAAGTGTTTTGCCTAGGTTCTCGCGCTTGGCATTGTTTCTTCCTGGGGTCACCACACTCATCTCTCTCCTCTTAATTACCTTGCCACATCAGATTTTTTGCCTACATGGCAGCCTTAGCACCTGTACAAGGTGGATCATTGGGAGGGGCCTTACAACTAGCCTTATCATATACTAGTATCACACATATGATACTACCTCCGTAATGCGCACATAGTATCATAAGTTCATATCTTACGCTGGTCATAATGGTAGTATCATAGCTAGTATCATGCATGCCAACTAGGTAATTTTGATGTCGTGTCATAGCACTAAATGAAGAAAAAGAGGATGGAGTATCATATCATGACACTGTATCATAATAAATGCTATGGTACTTTGTGTCATGCATGACAATAAATAGAGTGCTACATGATACTAATATATGATACTACGCATTAGGGAGGTAGTATCATACACTAGTATCATATGAATGATACTACTATATGATACTCCCCATTACAGCCAGCCTTAGGTTGCCTTATTAATTGCCATGCATGACACAAAGTGGTACACCATTTAATATGATGACACACCCTCTCTTTCCTCATTTAACTATGTGCCACTACATCATCCAAAAAGTCTAGTACTTAGCATGCATGATACCGCTTATAATACTCCCATTACGACTAGCCTTAGGGTGGCCATAGTGGGGTATCATAGCCGGTAGCATGCACTCGGGGATAGCAAATATGATGATGTGGCAAAGAAGTAACATAGGTAGATACTGTAACATAATAAATATGCTATACTACTTTGTGTCATGCATGGCCATAAATACGGTCATCTATGATACTACTCTATGATACTATGCACTATGAAGGTACATACGTAGTATTATACACTAGTATCATATGCATGATACTATAGTTAGATGATACTCCCCACTATATCATGCACTCTGAAATAGCAAGTATGCTGATGTGGAAAAGAATTAAATAAGATAGAGAGGGTTAGAGTAACATATAGGTACATACCATATCATATTAAATGCGATGCTAATTTATGTCATGCATGGCAACAAATATGATCATCTATGATACTACTCTATTATACTATGCACTATAATTAAAGGTAGTACGAACCCGACCTTTGGGCTATCTTCGCAATCGTGGCTTCCCCCGTGAATTATTCCAGTTAGTCGTGTTCTATATGATGTTACTGTAATCTAGAAACATTTTTTAGCAACTAAATACCGGTTTTAAATAGGAATCTCGCTCGTCGGTGGATTTTGCTCTCAGGTCGTGATGAAATTGCGTTTTTTGCAATTTTACTGTGTGAGTTGTTCGACCTGAACTTCTCCCAGTGCTACGCTGAACTTCCGCCAACATTGCCCAAATGGGGCTTGCGATATACCGTTGGAAAGCTATGGTCACGAGTATCATGAACCAAGTTAAATTTTTTGCAAAATGTAAGCGGTTTAAGAGCAGTTTTGAAAGCTATTTTTTCTTCATACAAAAAATATCAATCATTTTTTCGATCGCATTTTAAAACCATTTATTGGAAAGGGGCAAATAATATGGCGTTGGAAAGCAGCTGCAAAACCGCTCCTTCCACATGTTCAAAGTTTTCTCTAATTCCCTACGGTTAAAGAGTAATTTGGAAAATCGTAAAATTTTGCAAACCGAAGAGCCGAGTTCGTATTTTCGATGTCATTTCTAAACGCCTAATCCAATTGAGGCAAATGATATGGTGTTGGAAAGCTTATGAAAATGCGCCACTTTTTGATGTTGCAGGTTTTTTTTTCTAATTTGAACTGTTTAAAAGTGATTTCTAAAATAGTCCAAGTTGCACCGAGTTCGTATTTTCGAGCTAATTTTTTAAGCGTACATCCAAATGTAAAAAAATATATGTCGTTGGAAAGCTTGACGAAATGTGAAACTTTTTGGTATATATTGTTTCTCCCAATTCCTTCTGTTTTAAGTCAATTTGGAAAATGGCTAAAAATGTATTTTCACCGTAATTTCTAGAAATTTTATCGGAGTGGGGCAAAGAATATATCATTGAAAAGCTAAGGAAAATGCGAATGTTTTTCGTGTTGATGGTTTTCTCTGATTCCTAGCCGTTTTCAAGTAATTTCAACAATGGCGAGATCATTCGTTCTGCCTTTATCTCGAAACAGATTCTCTGAAAATGTACCGCGCGAAGAACCTAAACTTCTCGGCATGTCTACTTGAACTTCACGCTGTTTTTCACGTGCTTTTTTGCCCGTGGCTCTCCATCCACTCACCGGAACACTCACCAGAATTGAGCACATAATATACCGGTGGAAAGCTGATGTAAACACGCAACTTTCCCCATGTTGATTGTTTTTTCATACTCATGACGATTTTAAAAGATTTTCATCTCAAATTCATTCACTATAGTAGTCGAACTTCCTACTGTTTTCACGTTGAACTTTTGTGACATATTTTCATTTGTAATTTTCTCGTCCATTTCTTCAGTGTTACACAAATGATATTTTTTTTGTACAGACCTCTCTCACAATATTATTTTTAACTTTCTCTGACCGAGGACTTAAACTTATAACAACAATGAAAATTGGACCTTGCCTTTTAATTCACTTTTCTCATATTAAACCTACACAGTGTAGTACATGAACTTTTTCCATTTTTATAATTAGAATTTTTTATTTTCTTTTTGAAATAAAATTGCTCCCAAATAATAACTAAACTTCTTTGTGGATTGAGAGAATTATTTTAAATAGCGAAAAAAACAATTTCTTTTTTGTGTTTTCGGACATGGAAATACAAGATGAACCTCTCTCACAAGAATGTTTGAACTTCCCAGGGAAGAGCACGTGAACTTCTTGCAACAATCATTTTAGGCTTTTAGCTTTTTATTCTTTTATTCTCATCTGAAACGCATTCCTTGAAGTACTTGAACTTCATGTTGTTTTCACTATGAACTTCTGTCACATTTTTGTGTATACGTCGAATTACACGCAATTGAAGGTCGGACGTCATTTTTTGCCATTTTAAAACATGTAAATTGAAGGTCTGTTTGAACTTCTGGGCATGTCTGTTTGAACTTAACTATATTTTTGACGTGCTGGTTTTTGCTCGTAAGTCCCAAACCACTTACTACAATATAGCAAATGATATACCGATGGAAAGTTGTTGAAAACGTGCAACTTTCCCATGTTGGTCAGTTTTTCATGCTCGCGACGGTTCAAACGAAATTTTTGAATACATGAAAACGTGTTTTAAACGGTATACATGAAAATTTTAAACCGTTCATCGGAATGTAGCATGTAATATACGGTTGGAAAGCTTATGAATAGTAGCAACTTTTTTATGTGGACATGTGTTACAAATTCGTTGCCATTTGAGAGTAGTTTTAAAAGTGACAAACACGATGTTGTTTTGCCTCTTTTTTAACATGTAATTGAAGGTCGAAGTCTTGTAATATAATTTTTGAACCGTGTAGGGTGGAGGACGTGAACTTCTTGCAACAAACCTTTTAGGCTTTTAGTTTTGTATTTTTTATTATTATCTGAAACGGATTTTTCATAGTAGTGGAACTGCTCGCTATTTTCATATTGAACTTCAGCCACATATTTTTTGTTTCTAGTTCCTCACCCATTCCTCGGAGTTCCAAAAAATATAGATCATTAGAAACTTTGTTGAAAATATGCAACTTTTTAATAGGGTTAAACTTTTCTTTTCGAACAACATACACCAACTTGTTTTTAACCATTTACTTTTCGAATAGAGCATACAATATACCCCTCAGAAAGTTTTTGAATAGAATAGAACTTTTTTCATGTAGAGTATTTTTGTTCCCAACTTGTAATGGATTGAGAGAATTATTTTAAAACATGAGATAAAAAACTTTGTTGAACATGTAAACACACACTAAACCTCTCTAACAAGAATTTTTGAACTTCCGAGGGAAGAGCACATGAACTTCTAGCAAAAAAATTAGACTTCTCATGTTTACTTTTTTCTCGTATGAAGCACACACCATGCAGTACGTGAACTTCTGGTTGTTATCACTTCGAACTTATCTCTGTTTCACTTTAGTAACAGAAACCTGAGTTTTTTTAATATACATTAAACCACTCCGTTTTCAAAAATTGAACTTCTTGGTATTAATCTTTTGTATTGGCGAAATTTGAGTTTTTATAAACATCAAACAACGTACTTTTTTAATTAGGACTTTTTTGTGTTATTCATTAGTAGCAGGAAAAGTCATGGTAACGTAATAAATTACGAACTACTCAATAATTTAAATTTGAATTTCTTGGTCTTTTTTTAAAGAGGGAAAATGTATTCTTATAAAAAATTTGAACTGCTCTATTATCTCAATTTGACCTTCTTGGTTTTATTTTAAAAAACAGAAAAAATAAGTTTTATAAGCATTGAACCATTTTGTTATTTTAACTTGAACTTCTTGGTTCTTTTAGTTTGAGCTTCTAGTTTTTTGAAAAACTAGGAAAATCTTTTAAAACTTTTTTTAGTCATTCCTTTTATTTTTAATTTGAACTTCTTCCTTTTTATAATTTAGTAATGAAAAAAATCTGAGATTTTTATATACTTCGAACTTCTCTGTTTTTCTAATTTGAACTTCTTGGTTTTATCTTAGAAAAGATATATGTTTTTAAATAAGCATCTAACAATTTTTTAAAAATTGAACTTCATACTTTTATATACATCGAACTACTTCGTTATTTTTAATTCGAACTTCTTAATTTTATTTCTTTAATAGCAAGGAAAATCTGATATTTTATAAATATCAAACTCCTCTATTTTTGTAATTTGCACTTCTTTGTTTTTTCCTTTATCTAACCAAAAAATTCTAGTTT
Organism: Triticum aestivum; assembly: GCF_018294505.1. Classification (NCBI taxonomy): domain Eukaryota; kingdom Viridiplantae; phylum Streptophyta; class Magnoliopsida; order Poales; family Poaceae; genus Triticum; species Triticum aestivum. The sequence continues at coordinate 405,268,761 of NC_057812.1, read as the reverse complement.
TTTAATAAATATTGAATCGGTCCGTTATTTAAATTCGAACTTCTAGAGTTTTTTATTTAGAAAAAGTGAAAATCTTTCGTTTATGAATTTTGAACTATTCTATTTCTAAAATAGAACTTCTTGTTTTATATAGAAATGGTCAAATATTCTATCCCAGTTTTAGAAATGGAGAAAATTTGATTTTGTTTTCTTAATAAACTTAAGACTCCCCTGTTTTTTAAATCCGAACTTCTTGGTTTTGTTATAAACACTAAACTTCTCTATAATTGAAAATTAGACCTCTAGGTTTTTAGAAACGGGGAAAATATGAATTTTGTATAAATATCAAACTGCACATTTTTTAATTTGGACTTCTTTTTTTTATTTGTTTTAGAAACAAAAAAATTCTTAGTTTTTTAATAATCATCGAGCCGTTCCGTATTTTAAATTTGAACTTCTATGGTTTTTAGCGGGGAAATCCTTTTTATATAAATTGTTTGGGATGCTTTTTTCTAATTTTACCATCTTTCGGTTTCTAACATTGAAATTCTTCGCCTCTTAAATTTGAACATGTGGGCTTTTTCTTGAAACGAGGAAATCCAATTTTTTTCGTACTTTTTTGAAATGATTGACTTTTTTGTAAACATCAAACTGACACATTTTTTCAGTTCAAACTTAATAGTTTTATTTCAAAAAGATTGTAACGTGAATCCCCTATGGGTTTTATGTCAAAACAAATCAACAAAAGAACTTCTTTTAAGGATGATCTAAATTTTTTAACATTTTGTCCATGTACTCATGAAACTATTTCTCCATGTGTTCTTACTCGTTTTCTTTGTCTAGTTTGCCCAAGTTTTTTATAAATATCAAACTTGGCTGGTTTTTTAATTTGAACTTCACAGTTTTATTTTCTTAAAACGAGAACAATCCGAGTTTTATAAACATCGAGCTGGGCTATTACTTGAATTTGAACTTTAATTTCTTTTTTTCTCCACGGTGTCATTGAATCATGGTAGGTTTTGTCGCGAGAGGGGTAATCTTCACACAATCCCTTGTACTGAATAAGAAAGGGATAAAGAGTTGGTTTACAATCGCCACTTCACACAAATACAAGTTAAGCATACATCATCCAGACTACAATCAAGGTCCGCCTATGGAACCAAAATAAAAGAAGACAACCCCAAATGCTAGATCCCCGATCGTCCCACTCCACTACTGATCAACCAGAAAAGACACAAAACAACGATCAAGATCTTCATCGAGCTCCCACTTGAGCTTGGTTGCGTCACCTGCACTGGTATCATCCGCACATGCAACTGTTTGGAAGTATCTGTGAGTCACGAGGACTCAGCAATCTCACACTCATGAGATCAAGACTATTTAAGCTTATGGGTAGGGTAAGATAATGAGGTGGAGCTGCAGCAAGCACTAACCATATATGGTGGCTAACATACGCAAATAAGAGCGAGAAGAGAAGCAACAGAACGGCTGTGATGCTAGAAGTGATCAAGAAGTGATCCTGAAACTACTTAGGTTCAAGCATAACACGAGACTGTGTTCTCTTCCCGGACTCCGCCGAAAAGAGACCATCACGGCTACACACGCGGTTGATTCATTTTAATTTCGTTAGGTGTCAAGTTCTCTACAACCAGATATTAACAAAATACCATCTGCCACATAACCGCAGGCACGGCTCCCGAAAGTTTATATCCTGCAGGGGTGTCCCAACTTAGCCCATCACAAGCTCTCATGGTCAATGAAGGATATTCCTTCTCCCAGGAAGACCCGATCAGTCTCGGAATCCCGGTTGCAAGACATTTCGACAATGGTAAAACAAGACCAGCAAAGGCGCTCGATGTGCCGACAATCCCGATAGGAGCTGCACATATCTTGTTCTCAGGGCAACAACGGATGAACAATCCGTACAACTAAAACCAACCCTCAAGTTTCCCCGAGGTTGCGCTACAAGGGGCTCTAGTCCGGACCAACACTTAGAGAAGAACTGGCCCGGGGAGTTAAAATAAAGATGACCCTTGGGTCTGCAAAACCCAAGGGAAGGTGATAGGTTGTTAGGCAAATGTAAAACCAAGGTTGGGCCTTGCTGGAGGAGTTTTATTCAAAGTGAACTGTCAAGGGGTTCCCATAACACCCAACAGCGTAAGGAATGCAAAATCAAGGAACATAACACCGGTATGACGGAAACTAGGGCGGCAAGAGTGGAACAAAACACCAGGAATAAGGTCGAGCCTTCCACCCTTTACCAAGTATATAGATGCATTAATTAAATAAGACATATTGTGATATCCCAACATAACCATGTTCCAACATGGAACAAAGTTCAGCTTCACCTGCAACTAACAACGCTATAAGAGGGGCTGAGCAAAAGCGGTAACATAGCCAAACAACGATTTGCTAGGAAGGTGGGTTAGAGGCTTGACATGGCAATGTGGGAGGCAAGATATAACAAGTGGTAGGTAGCACGACATAGCGATAGAACGAACAACTAGCAAGCAAAGATATAAGTGATTTTGAGGGTATGGTCATCTTGCCTGGGATCCCGCAAGGAAGAAGAACGAGTCCAAGAAGTAGACGGACGTAGTCAAACGAATACTCACAACTCCGGAATGAAAACGAAGCTAACAAGAGAAGCAACCCGGAAAGAATCAAGCAACATAGTAAACAACCATCACATAAACATGGCATGATGCACAATCAAATATGATGCATGTCCGGTTTGATGAGGCATGGCAAAGTGTAACAAACAAAACTTCAAATTTAGTGGAGCTCAATATGCAACGAGTTGCATATTGACGAAGCACCACATTCATTTATTTAGTTCACTCCCGGTTAGGTACTCAACAATTTTAAATGTTGTTAAAGATGGAAAGAGGTGAAGCATATGAAAACTACCTATCTAGGCAAGTTTAAATGAGGCCGGAAATAACAAACAACAATTTTGGTAAATCCCCACATGCAATATTTGAATTTGGTACTGTTCTGCCCTAAACACAATTTTAGAGTTATTAAACATCCAAAGTAATGCCACCATGATAAACTATGCATTTTCTACCCCATTTACATCATTTTAAACATTTTTAACATGCATGAAAGTTGCAAATTATGAAACTAGATAAAATTCTAAGCATGTTTCATGTTTAAAACATTTTAATATGAGGCATGGTTTGTGAGATATTAAATGCATGAACAACTGGGGGTTTTCTGCAAAACTATAAAACCCTGGATAAATAGAAAATTCGCTAAACTGGAAAAAAACAGAAGTGGGCCAAAACTGAGGCGGACTGGGCCTCACCAGAGGGGCTTAGCCCATGAGGTGGAGAGGACGGCGGCAAGAGTGCGACTGGGCCGAGGCGGGGCTAGGTGGGACGGTTTTGGAGGCGCTGGAGGGGTGGCCCAGGTGAGGCCGTGTGCGGTCAACGCGGGGAGCTGGACAAGGCGCTGCTGCTCTCGTATCTGAATAACAGAAATGGCAGCGGGGACGCGAGGTTCAGAGCGACGGACGGCGGGAATGGCTGCCGGCGACGTGGGACTTGGCGGATCTAGACAGAGGCGGCCCTCGATGGCAGAGGTGCAGTGTCATCCCCTCGAACGAGGATTGTAGCAGGAGGTGGATGCGGTCTCGACATGAAGTAGAGGAGGCCGGGGCTATTGCGACTGACGAAGAGGCACGGCAGCGCAGGTATGACGAGGTGGGACTCCGGCAAGCGGCAGGATGTGGGGTCGACGCGAGAGCTCGGGGCTGCTGTCGATGAGGGAGGGGCTCGTCTCGCTCGCACAAAGGCGAGGCCGGCAGCAGCTATGCTGGAACGGGGGATGTGGCGGATGAGGATGACGGCTGGACCAAGGGCAAGGTAAGGACGCAGATCCGGCAGGGCGGCTCCATTCCAGGCAGTATCCTGCGGATCTGGCGAGGTGGCGGCCGTGCTCCTTCAGGAAGCCTCCATCGCGGCGCTGCATTAAGACAGAGAGAAAGATGATTTGTGAGCGAGAGGAAGAGAAGCACGGGAAAGAGAGGGAGAAGGGGTGGCGATGTTCATCTGCGGGTCCACCACCGTCGTGGCTGACCGGACGGAGGTGGACAGGAGGCTGCAGGCGCTGCGGTTGGTGGACCGAGAGGAGTGGCTGGTTAGTTTGGTGGCAAAATCAAGGAGGGGAAGGTGGTGGCTTCTGATTTGGAGCGGGGGTGAGGGAGTCCTGGATTAGGGGGTGTCCGGATGGCCGGACTATACCTTCAGCCGGACTCCTAGACTATGAAGATACAAATTGAAGACTTTGTCCCGTGTACGGGAGGGACTTTCCTTGGCATGGAAGGCAAGCTTGGCGATACGGATATGTGGATCTCCTACCATTGTAACCGACTTTGTGTAACCCTAACCCTCTCCGGTGTCTATATAAACCGGAGGGTTTTAGTCTGTAGGACAACACACAGAACAATCATACCATAGGCTAGCTTCTAGGGTTTAGCCACTCCCATCTCGTGGTAGATCTACTCTTGTACTACCCATATCATCAATATTAATCAAGCAGGACGTAGGGTTTTACCTCCATCAAGAGGGTCCGAACCTAGGTAAAACTTCGTGTCCCTTGCCTCCTATTACCATCCGGCCTAGACGCACAGTTCAGGACCCCCTACCCGAGATCCGCCGGTTTTGACACCGACATTGGTGCTTTCATTGAGAGTTCCTCTGTGTCGTCGCCGTTAGGCTTGATGGCTCCTACGATCATCAATAGCGATGCAGTCCAGGGTGAGACCTTCCTCCCCGGACAGATCTTCATCTTCGGCGGCTTCGCACTATGGGCCAATTCACTTGGCCATCTGGAGCAGATAGAAAGCTATGCCCCTGGCCGTCAGGTCAGATTTGGAAGTTTAAACTACACGGCTGACATCCACGGGGACTTGATCTTCGACGTAATCGAGCCACTGCCGAGTGCGCCGCACTGTCACGATGAGCATGATCTAGCTCTGCCGCCAAAAAGTGCCCTGGAGGCCGCACCCGCATCGGCTTCGACCCTTAATTCGGAGCCAACTACGCCGATCGAGGATGGGTGGTTGGACACCGCCTCGGAGGCTGCGATCCCAACGACGATCGAGCCGAACACCAGCCCCGCACTAAGCGAGGCTCGTGACTCCAAGGAGCCGGACTCCTCTCCGGACTCCGAACCCTCTGCGCCCCTGCCGATCGAATCCGATTGGGCGCCGATCATGGAGTTTACTGCCGCGGACATCTTTCAGCACTTGCCTTTCGGCGATATTCTGAAGACACTAAAGTCTCTCTCTTTATCAGGAGAGCCCTGGCCGGACTACGGTCAGCAAGGTTGGGATACAGACGATGAAGAAATTCAAAGCCCACCCACCACCCACTTTGTTGCCACTGTCGACGATTTAACCGACATGCTCGACTTCGACTCTGAAGACATCGACGGTATGGACGCCGATGCAGGAGACGATGAAGAACCAGCGCCTATTGGGCCCTGGAAAGCCACCTCATCATATGACATATACATGGTGGACACCCCAAAAGAAGGAGATGGCGATGGAACAGTGGAGGATGACCCCTCCAAGAAACAGCCTAAGCATCGGCATTAGCGGCGCCGCTCAAAATCCTGCCAAAGCAAATACGGTGATTCCAGCACGGGAGATAATAATACTCCGGAGAGTGCCGAAGAAATTCCCCTCCAGCAAGATTCAGCACAGGAGGATGGAGAAGCCAGCCCTCATGAGAGAGCGGCAGACAGAGAGGTCGAGGACGATAACTATATGCCTCCCTCCGAAGATGAGGCAAGCCTCGACGACAATGAATTCGTCGTGCCAAAGGATCCCAACGAGCAAGAGCGTTTTCAACGCAGGCTTATGGCCACGGCAAGAAGCCTCAAGAAAAAACAGCAACAACTTAGAGCTGATCAAGATTTGCTAGTCGACAGATGGACTGAAGTCCTTGCGGACGAAGAGCATAAACTCGAACGCCCCTCCAAGGCCTACCCAAAGCGCAGGTTGCTACCCCGCTTAGAGGAGGAATCACTTAAACCTACATCACCAGCACTTGATACGGCCGACCGGCCACCTTGTGGCCGCGACAGAGAGGCCTCTCGGCCCTCCACTCAAGCCGCACCCCGTACCAAGGCACAAGAAAATGCGCCAGACCTGCGGGATATGTTGGAGGACAAGGCAAGGCAAACAAGATCGATCTACGGATCGCGTGGGTGCCCCATGACTCGAGACGATAACCGTTACGCCGGACACAAATCCGGTAGGGCCGAACACAGTAGACAAAGCTCATTGGGGCTACGTCATGATATAGCCCAGTACAGAGGCGCCGCACACCCACTATGCTTCACAGACGAAGTAATGGATCATCAAATCCCCGAGGGTTTCAAACCCGTAAACATCGAATCATATGATGGCACAACAGATCCTATGGTATGGATCGAGGATTAGCTCCTTCATATCCACATGGCCCGCGGCGATGATCTCCACGCCATCAAATACCTCCCACTCAAGCTTAAAGGACCAGCTCAGCATTGGCTTAACAGCTTGCCAGTAGGATCAATCAGTTGTTGGGAGGACCTGGAAGCCGCATTCTTGACAATTTCCAGGGCACTTATGTGCGACCACCAGACGCCGATGACCTAAGCCACGTAATTCAGCAGCCAGAGGAATCGGCCAGGCAATTCTAGACACGGTTCCTAACAAAGAAAAATCAAATAGTCGACTGTCCGGACGCAGAGGCCCTAGCATCCTTCAAGCACAATATCCGTGACGAGTGGCTTGCCCGGCACCTTGGACAGGAAAAGCCGAAATCTATGGCAGCACTCACGACACTCATGACCCACTTTTGCGCGGGAGAAGACAGCTGGCTTGCTCATAGCAACAATATGACCAAGAACACTAGTAATTCGGATACCAGGGACAGTAGTGGCAGGTAGCGTCGCAACAAGCAGAAGCGCCGCATTAACGGCGACAATGCTGAGGATACGGCAGTTAATGCCGGATTTAGAGGCTATAAAACTGGTCAGCAGAAAAAGCCATTCAAAAGAAATCCTAGCGGCCCGTCCAGTTTGGACCGAATACTCGACCGCTTGTGCCAGATACATGGCACCCCCGAAAAGCCGGCCAATCACACCAACAGGGATTGTTGGGTGTTCAAGCAGGCAGGCAAGTTAAATGTCGAAAATAAAGACACGGGGCTGCATAGCGATGACGACGAAGAGCCCCGGCCGCCGAACAACAATGGGCAGAAGGGTTTTCCCCCATAAGTGCGGATGGTGAACATGATATACGCAACCCACATCCCCAAGAGGGAACGGAAGCGCGCGTTAAGGGACGTATATGCGGTAGAGCCAGTCGCCCCAAAGTTCAACCCATGGTCCTCCTGCCCGATCACCTTTGATCGAAGGCACCAACCCACTAGCACCCGTCATGGCGGATTCGCCGCATTGGTTCTAGACCCAATTATTTACGGATTTCATCTCACTAGAGTCCTTATGGACGGCGACAGCAGCCTGAACCTGCTTTACCAGGATACAGTGCGGAAAATGGGCATAGATCCCTCGAGGATTAAGCCCACCAAAACGACCTTTAAAGGCGTAATACCAGGTGTAGAGGCCAACTGTACAGGCTCAGTCACACTTGAAGTGGTCTTCGGATCTCCGGATAATTTCTGAAGCGAGGAGTTAATCTTCGACATAGTCCCATTCCGCAGTGACTATCACGCACTGCTCAGGCGAACCGCATTCGCCAAGTTCAATGCGGTACCGCACTACGCAAACCTTAAGCTCAAGATGCCAGGCCCTCGAGGAGTAATTACGGTCAATGGAAACACCGAACGCTCCCTCCGAACGGAGGAGCACACGGCGGCCCTTGCAGCGGAAGTACAAAGCAGCCTCTCCAGGCAGTTCTCCAGTCCGGCCATCAAACGTCCGGACACCGTCAAGCGCGCCCGGAGTAACCTACAACAAGACCGCCTGGCACGTTCCGAGCAGGCGTAGCAATGCGGCCCCAACCCCAGCCCTCGCAAAAATGCGACACCAGTGCTTCGCGTACATAACTACGCTCTAGAAATACCATGGGTAAAAGGGGAGGGGCACCATCACGGCACGCCCAAAACATGGCTTAAACCGCACCAGGGTCTGCCGATTTTTCTTAATTTTCTCTTACTTACAGGACTCCATTCTTCGGAAGGCCTGTTCGGCAGTTCAATTGCCGCACAAACGGTGCAAGAACCAGGGAAGCAGACAAGCCATGCCGCATTACGGAACTCCCAGGTGGTCTCTATCACGAGCAGTATACCTGTTTCGCATACCATTCCGCAGCCTGCCCCTAGAACGGACATGTTAAATAGTCCAACCTTTTGCTTATCGCATTATTTGTATCGTTCTGCTTTGATCGCAGCCCCTTTTTAATAAACAATGCATAGCTTTTGTCTATTTTTGCATTACTCTTTTTTTACAAATATATGTTCCTTAACGACATGTTGCACCCGTACACTTTGGTACGGCCAAAATATGCCAGGGGCTTTAGTACCCCTCAATATGGTGTGAGAAGTCCGAACACTTTAACAAGTGCGGCACCCCGAACTTATAGCATTATATGCATCGGCTCCGAATCATGTCTTGGGTCAATAGTTGGGTTTGCCCGGCTCCTATGTTTTGGTGCCTTACGTTCCGCTATGTCGGCTAAGGTAGCACTAGGAGAACTACTGCGATTGTGCCCCAGTTGAGCTAGGTCGAGCACCTCAGTAGAGAAAGCTAAAACTGACTATCATGATAAAGTGAGAGTTGGTCGCTGTTCGAGAGGTTTTTCGAGTCCCTAAAGACTTATGCCGCTTAGAGCGAGGAGTCAGCTCTATCCGGCCAAGGCGTGGATAGCGCCCCGAACTCGTTCTTCCGAATACCAGGGGCTTCGCCGAAATTTAAAATTATAGAATTCTATGGCTAAGTCAGAGTGTTCACGCATTATAGTCTGATTGCCTTGTTCGTTGTGCTGAGCGCCTCCCTCGAAGGACCCAAACATGGGAAAAAGAGCGCTCAGGTTTATCCCCGAACACCCCAGCACTAGCGGCACGGGGGCAGAAGCCGATGACTCGCCATCTCTCAGAATTGATAAACAACCGCACATAAGGTAATATTTTAAATTCCAACAGCATTGCTTAGCGCATATGAACAAGTTTTCAGCGCACAGGACAAAACGAGCGAGTTTTACTCAAAAATTACATCCCTGGAACATTCATCCGCCATAAGGCGGGCACCCTTCAGAACATCCTTATAATAATTCTCGGGCTTGCGATGCTCTTTCCCCGGTGGTGGCCCGTCCTTCACAAGCTTCTCAGCATCCAGCTTACCCCAGTGCACCTTAGCACGGGCAAGGGCCCTACAGGCACCTTCAATGCAGACGGAGCACTTGATGACTTTGACCCTTGGACAGGCCCCCACCAGCCGCCGTACTAGCCCGAAATAGCTCCCAGGCAGAGCCTCTCCAGGCCACAGCCGAACTATGAGGCCCTTCATGGCCTGTTCGGCCGCCTTGTGGAGCTCGACCAGTTGCTTCAGCAGGTCGCTCAGGGGCATGGGGTGTCCGGCCTCAGCATACTAAGACCAGAACACCTTCTCTGTCGAGCTACCCTCCTCGGCTCGATAGAATGCGGCGGCATCAGACACGCTATGGGGAAGATCTGCGAACGCTCCTAGAGAGCTCCGAATTCGGGCAAGTAATAAGTAACTCACGTTTATGTGTTTCCTTTGCATAAAGAATGCCTTACCTGCCGCTATCTTTTTCACCGCATCCAACTCCTGGAGGGTCTTCTGGGATTCGGCCTTGGCAGACTTGGCATTTTCAATAGCCACTGCGAGCTCGGACGCTCGCGTCTTTGAGTCAAGCTCCAAACTCTCATGTTTTTTTCATGAGAGCCTGGGGCTCTTGCCGCAGCTTGCCAACCTGGGCCTCATACTTCTCCCGCTCGGTGCGCTCCGTGGCCTCCCTATTCTCGGCCTCGCACAACGCTTGCTTAAGGGTCGCCACCTCAGACGTGGCCCCTACAATAGCCACGATAATCCTATCATTTTTTTGCAATTGCACTTTTTTATATATATTTAAACAAGGTATTTCTTACCTTCCTTGTCCTCGAGCTGCTTCTTGGCACGCCCGAGCTCTTGCTCGGACTGCTCGAGGTTCTGCTTTAGCATGTCCACTTCCGCGGTCAGTGCGGCGGACGCCAGCAGAGAAGCCTGCATACGCATATTGAGTCCTTTTGTTAGACTCCTGCGAATTTTATTTGATCCTCTATTCGGCTTTTCTTCCCGAACACCAAACAAAGCATCAGGGGCTACTGTCTATGCGGTAATATTATTTACACATTCTTTACTTACCTCAAAGCCTGTTAAAAGGCTAGCACAAGCTTCAGTCAGTTCGCTCTTGGCGGACTGAACCTTCTGGACCACCGCACTCATAATGGTGCGGTGCTCCTCCTCGATGGAGGCGCGTTTGAGCACCTCCAAAAGATTGTCCGGCGCCTCCAGTGAACCGCTCGATGATGCGTCGAGCCGGTCTTTGGGTGGGCTGCATAATCATATTCGACATAAGGGAAAGTTGTGCAATAAAGGAATACTATGAATTACTCTGGTATCCGGATACTTACGATTTCGCCACGGGCTTGGCCCTGAGCGGCCACTCCTCTCCGCCGTCGTTGGCGTTGGTGGAGTAGTTCGGATGAAGGGTTTTCCCGTTCTTGGACCCTTCGGCCTCCCTAGTGAGGGCGGCCTTCCTTTTCTTCTCTCCCCCCGTTGGAGGGGGAAAGGTCTCTTCTTCCTCCTCCTCGTCTTCACGGGAGGAATGCGCCTTGGAGCCGTCGGATGATGAACCCGACACCTCCTAGCGCCGGGCACTTTTTCGAGTCCCCGTGGCCTTCTTCGTGGCCTTCTTCTCCAGCACCACATAAGGTGCCGGAACCAGCAGCTTCGCCAAGCGGACATCGGCTGGGTCTTCGGGCAAAGGAGCCGGACAGTTGATCTGTCTGGACTTCGCCTGCCAATCCTGTCGAAGGTAAGGGAGCTTAGATCCCGCATAGAGTTAAACTATGAAAAACTAATACCCTGTAAAAGGTACAAACAACTTACCGTGCTAGCGTGACGCTGCGCGCTGAATCCGCGATCCTCGGTAGCGGATGCGGGAGCCTCGGCGCCATTGAAAAGCACCTTCCAGGCATCTTCGTACGTCGTGTCGAAGAGCCTGCTTAGAGTTCGGTGCTGCGCCGGGTTGAACTCCCACAGATTGAAGGCACGTTGTTGACACGGGAGGATCCGACGGACGAGCATAACCTAGACTACGTTGACAAGCTTGAGCTGCTTGTTCACTAGGGTTTGGATGCATGTTTGCAGTCCAGTCACCTCTCTTTTGCTGCCCCACGACAGGCCCGTCTCTTTCCAGGACGTGAACCGCGTTGGGGGTCCGGACCGGAACTCGGGGGCTGCGACCCACTCAGGGCCGCGCGGCTCGGTGATGTAAAACCACCCCGATTGCCACCCCTTCAGGGTCTCCACAAAGGAGCCCTCGAGCCATAAGACGTTGGGCATCTTGCCCACCATGGCACCTCCGCACTCTGCCTGGTTTCCGCGCACCACCTTTGGCTTGACATTGAAAGTCTTGAGCCATAGGCCGAAATGGGGGCGGATGCGGAGGAAAGCCTCGCACACGACGATAAACGCCGAGATGTTGAGGATGAAGTTCGGGGACAGATCATGGAAATCAAGGCCGTAGTAGAACATGAGTCCCCGGACGAATGGGTGGATAGGAAAGCCCAGTCCGCGGAGGAAGTGGGAAAGGAACACTACCCTATCATGGGGCCTTGGGGTGGGGAGGAGCTGCCCCTCTTCGGGTAGCCGGTACGCGATGTCGTTAGAAAAGTATCCGGCCTTCCTCAGTTTTTTGATGTGTCCCTCCGTGACGGAGGAGACCATCCACTTGCCTCCCGCTCCGGACATGGCTGGAGAAGGTTGAGGTGGGGAGTGCGGACTTGGGCGCTGGAGCTCGAGTGCGCGAAAATGGATAGTCAAAGGAGGAAGAAGGCGTAGGTGAAAAGGTGGATCCTTATCCCCTTATATGGGTGGACGCAACTACATGTCCCCACCAGCCTGGTAAAACTCGGTTATCTCCAAGCCGTGGTGTGATGTCACACTACGAAATACGTCAGCAGATTAGATTTGTGTAAATATTATTCTCTCTATGGCAATATGTGGAAACTTATTTTGCAGAGCCGGACACTATCTTTGTGTTCAAAATCTTCTATGAAGTACTTGGAGGAGGAACCCGCCTTGCAATGCCGAAGACAATCTGCGCGCCGGACTCGTCGTCATTGAAGCCTGGTTCAGGGGCTACTGAGGGAGTCCTGGATTAGGGGTGTCCGGATGGCCGGACTATACCTTCAGCCGGACTCCTGGACTATGAAGATACAAGATTGAAGACTTCGTCCTGTGTCCGGGTGGGACTTTCCTTGGCGTGGAAGGCAAGCTTGGCGATACGGATATGTGGATCTCCTACCATTGTAACCGACTTTGTGTAACCCTAACCCTCTCCGGTGTCTATATAAATCGGAGGGTTTTAGTCCGTAGGACAACATACAGAACAATCATACCATAGGCTAGCTTCTAGGGTTTAGCCTCTCCGATCTCGTGGTAGATCTACTCTTATACTACCCATATCATCAATATTAATCAAGCAGGACGTAGGGTTTTACCTCCATCAAGAGGGCCCGAACCTGGGTAAAACTTCGTGTCCCTTGCCTCATGTTACCATCCGGCCTAGATGCACAGTTCGGGACCCCCTACCCGAGATCCGCCGGTTTTGACACCGACAGGGGGAGATCCCGAGGAAGAGGGGAGTTGGTCGGGTGGCAGCCGATGGGAAGGATGGATGTGACAAGCCTAAAAGCTAGGGTTTGACTGGTATAAATAGCAAATGGATTTTTGGGTAGGGGCTACCTCGTCCCTCCGATCGCAATCGGATGGTCAAGAAATAAATAGGTAGGGAGCCCAACAAAGAATCAGAGATGTTTTGGGGATGTTTGGGGATGATCCTAAACCAACGGTGACAACTGCCCGGGTCGGGTCCGGGACAGCTTTCGAACGCGCGCACGAGGAGTGCTACGGGCTAGCGAGAGAGGTTAGGTTGGGCCTTGCGGTAGGTAGTGGACTGTTTAGACGGTCCAGGGAGGAAAGAGAGGGAAATTCCGGCAACAGTTTTCGGAGACCGAAAATGTCCGACAGTTTGGCTGACTATACTGTCACTATAGTTATCCGTTGGGGTCTCAAACAGACTCCGAACACGATGAAACTTGGCAGGCGACCTATCTACACTATAACAACACCGCATGCCAACTTTCATCCCATTCCGGGAACATTTTCAAGCCACTTATAAAATAATATTTTGGGCGTGTGCATGTGTGTCTGGGCTCAGAACGGACAACGGAAGGAACTGGGAGACCCGGACGAATGAAAGTTTCAAAAACATTCAAATGCAATGTGGATGATGACAGGGCAAGATGCAACATGCAAGTGAATGACAAGGCAACAATAGCGAATAACAGGAAGACGCCTGGCGCATCGCTCTCTGGGAGTCACAACACTCCACCACTACAAGAGGATCTCGTCCCAAGATCTAGGATGGCAAGAAAAACAGAAGAGGAAGAGAAGAGGTAAAACTAAACTGCTTCTTTAACGAATGAGTGAAACCAAAGAACCTTGAGAGGTTAAACAATTGAAAAAAAGAATACAACGGAGATTAACGAAGTTGAAAACACTCCGTTAGAAAATAGGAACAAGGAACATTGCTAGAACCTTGTAGGTTGAAAGACATAAGAAAAAGGGTTGCAATGGACAAGAAGTACATGCAAGCACTCCGGTAGAAACGAGATGTACAAGCAACGATAAAGATCAATTACGACAACAGTCTGGTTGAAACAAGATAGAGAAGGAATAAGAATGGTATAATTTGGATAGCTCTCTGACTGTAAATGGAAGGAATTGAACATGAACTTGACAAGATGAGAGAATACTTGAAAAGAGGACACGACACTCCAGTTGAATGGATAAGCAAAAGGAAAGAACATGATCTTTGACAACAATGGGATGATGGGTGAAGAGAGCAACATCACAATGCCTCCGGAACGAAAGAATAGAAGTTGGGTCATTGGAAAGGAAAGAATTGAGAAGAAAATGACAACTTCTACCACAAATGATCTTGGAAAACACCCTTCCAAGAAGGTTATAACGGAGCTGTTGGAAAACCACCAACGAAAATAACAAGCTTATTGTGGGCTTATGGAAAACATCCCAAAATTATGAGGTGAAATTCTGCCACTAACGGAAAAAATGGATTGGATTGATATCAACAAGGAGATGAAAAACTTATTTCACCAGGAGGATAAATGAAGAACTTGGGTCATTTATAAGCACCATAAATAGAAACAATCCTTAGGGAAAGCTTTAGGTGAAATATAACCCAAGATACCTCCAACGAAGAGATTGGTGGATTTAAAATATCTCATTCTCGACAACATGTGAATCATGAAACACGAACTCAAATTTTCAAGAATGACATAACACCACCTCAAATGATAAGGTAAAACAAATTGCACTTCAAAATGCAAGAAGAATAATGCTTAAAGTCCTCAAAACAAAACATGTGTTGAGCACCATGTTTATTTTTGAGTATAGCTTGGCGGATCATAACTTCGAGAGAAATCTTGAAGAACAATAGAAGAATGAAACGAATCCTTGACGAACCATCGTGTAGAGCCTCCATGAAGAACTCCGGTAATAAAAGGATAACGAAAAGAAAGAGAAGTTGAAAACACGAGGTGAAGACTTGCAATGATTTAGGTGAATCTTCGTGGTGATATAATTGAGAGAGCTTGGAACTCTGGGAAAAGAAAAGATGAAGCAACTTGAAACTAAGAATTTATTCATCATGAACAAACTCCGAAGGAAGGAATTAATCACTTGTGTGAAAGAAGAAGAATAATTACCTTATGCATATCCTTCACCAATTTAAATCGATGACAAGCAACGGATTTGGCATACTCCTTATTCTCGTAGAAAGGATTAAGAGAGATATGGCGCAAACTTGAAGAAGTCTTGGACGAACCACTGGAAGGATTGAAACAACGAATATATTGATATGATAAACGAAGTAAGAAGAATCTTGGAAGAACCACCGTAAGAATTGAAAATGAACGAAGAAAATATAAATAAACACCGGGAAGAATTAGCAAATGAATGAAGATGCTTGAGTGAATTTAGATACAAGTGAACAAAGAGATCATGAACTGATTAGAGGATGTTTGAGCGATGCACCGGTAAGATTTGGAGAACGAGAGCTGAAAGGTGGAATGAATAAACCCGAAATGATGGCCTTCGGAGAAACAAACAGGAAAGACTCCTGAAATGCTTGGATGGATGAAAAGAATTCTCATAGTCGCAAACAATTATGAGAGGATGGCATGAAGCTAGAACCACGAGTCTTGAGAGAACGGGTAAGATTTAAGAGAAACTCTTCTTCGGTCTTCAAAATCCAAGAATGACGACGGGAAACACCACCATGATAATTGATGAGACACCCTGGGAGAATGAAAAGCAAAGAGGTTGAGCCAACAATGAAAAGAATTTGAAGATCTTGGAGAAACACATTTTACTGATGACAATTCATTCTTTTGTCAAACTTTCAAATGAATTTGAGAATAGCTTCGGAAAAAGAAAAGAGTCAGGTAAGATCTTGGAAAAAGATCTGTGGGTTAGGGCCCACTCAAAAGATACACCATCGAACGGTTATTTGAAAGGGAGATTGCACTTGTTGAATTAATGACCTGAATGAGATAACAACCTCGAAATAGGTTGAACCAATCTTGAATGAAAAGACGAGCCTTCTGAGATATCTTCAGCACTCTAGAACAAATGAATAGCAAGAAGTGAATGATTAAGAGGTGCATCGGCATTAGAAAGCATTTTAAACAAGGAAAAGATATGATCGACAAAGCTTGAATTGGATCCACCGTAGAAGAAAAGAGAACGAAGAATAATAAACTTGAAGCTTCTTTAGCATCTCCACGATAATTCACCGGATCGAAACTTGAAAGAAAAAGATGAAGAGACTTCACATGAATAAAATGGATAGTTGATTTAGAAATATGATTCCTTAAAGTAAAAGGGTGGGAGGGCGAGAAAACAGAAGGCAGCTTGGGACGAATGAAACGAACAGTGTTGAGAAGAACTGAAATTTGCTCTCATGAATGTTGAAATGATCCGATCCACATGAAGAGAAACATGCCAGATGGAAAGAATTAACATTACAACCTCGATGATCAAGAAGGATTAATATTCCCATAGAAATATGAGAACACTGTTTGGAAAAGGTATGGAATCCACATTTGACACTGAAGCAACTCGAATACCACAACTCAAAACAAAACAAAGGATTGGCTTCCAAAATAAGCCGGAAACAAATATATGATAGAGATTTACCCAATCCCTTATCATGCATTTACCGGAAAGATATTCTAGGAGGTACTTGAATTCCCACTTATAAACTCCCGAAACTTTCTAGTTATGCAATCGGGTGTTTGGGGATATAGGGGAAGCATAATATCTCATCCAAACTAACAATCCCTACATCCAGCTGTATCCATCCTTCAACACATAACCAAGAAACCTTCGGAAATTGTGTACCTCAACCTTCGAAAAGCATCCGTTATACGAGTTATGGCAATACTCCCGAACTCCTGCCCCAGTACTGGGTAGCGTCGAGGTTATCTCACCAACAACTGCATAAAAGAGATTTTCGATGTCGGCGAACTCATGTATTCCAGAACTGCAATGATAAAATTGTGACGACAACACCTCAGAGCTCAACTCCCTGAGACACTGCCACAACCCCTAAATGTCAGCAGGTACCAAGAACAATGTTCTCGTCACAAGACTATCGGAATGATTCCAATATACCCGCGTGATCCTAATTTTTTTCGTGGAATTTGAGGAGAGAGTCAAAACTTCTACGTTAGGACACCTCACCAGAGCGACGAAGGGACTGAGGAGTAAAAAGAATCCTACTCTCCGATATATATAATCCTAAGACTCAAAACATTTTGTTCTAGACTCAACAATGTCAATGATTCGATCAAGCAGGGGGCTCCTAAATCGGGGATGGCTATGATTACTAACTTGTAACACCCACGATGCGGCTATATCTCCCACGTGTCGGGGCACGACTTAGAGGCATAGCCACATGGTAGGTTTTGTCGCAAGAGGGGTAATCTTCACACAATCCAATGTACTGAATAAGAAAGGGATAAATAGTTGGCTTACAATCACCACTTCACACAAATACAAGTTAAGCATACATCATCCAGAGTACAATTAAGGTCCGACTACGGAACCAAAATAAAAGAAGACAACCCCAAATGCTAGATCCCTGATCGTCCCAACTGGGCTTCACTACTGATCAACCGGAAAAGACACAAAACAACAATCAAGATCTTCATCGAGCTCCCACTTGATCTCGGTTGCGTCACCTGCACTAGTATCATCGGCACCTACAACTGTATGGAAGTATGTGTGAGTCATGAGGACTCAGCAATCTCACACCCGTGAGATCAAGAATATTTAAGATTATGGGTAGGGTAAGGTAATGAGGTGGAGCTGCAGCAAGCACTAAGCATATATGGTGGCTAACATACGCAAATAAGAGCGAGAAGAGAAGCAATGCAACGGTCGTGAAGCTAGAAGTGATCAAGAAGTGATCCTGAAACTACTTAGGTTCAAGCATAACACGAGACTGTGTTCTCTTCCCGGACTCCGCCGAAAAGAGACCATTGTGGCTACACACGCGGTTGATTCATTTTAATTTTAGTTAGGTGTCAAGTTCTCTACAACCGGATATTAACAAAATACCATCTGCCACATAACCGCAGGCACAGCTCTCGAAAGTTTATATCCTGCAGGGGTGTCCCAACTTAGCCCATCACAAGATCTCATGGTCAATAAAGGATATTCCTTCTCCCAGGAAGACCCGATCAGTCTCGAAATCCTGGTTGCAAGACATTTCGACAATGGTAAAACAAGACCAGCAAAGCCGCCTGATGTGCCGACAATCCCGATAGGAGCTGCACATATCTCGTTCTTAGGCCAACACTGGATGAGCAATCCGTACAACTAAAACCAACCCTCAAGTTTCCCAGAGGTGGCGCTGCAAGGGGCTCTAGTTCACACCAACACTTAGAGAAGAACTGGCCCGGGGGATTAAAATAAAGTTGACCCTCGGGTCTGCAGAACCCAAGGGAAGGTGATAGGTTGTTAGGCAAATGTAAAACAAAGGTTGGGCCTTGCTGGAGGAGTTTTATTCAAAGGGAACTGTCAAGGGGTTCCCATAACACGCAACCACGTAAGGAACACAAAATCAAGGAACATAACACTGGTATGACGGAAACTAGGGCGGTAAGAGTGGAACAAAACATCAGGCATAAGGTCGAGCCGTCCACCCTTTACCAAGTATATAGATGCATTACTTAAATAAGACATATTGTGATATCCCAACATAACCATGTTCCAACATGGAACAAACTTCAGCTTCACCTGCAACTAACAACGCTATAAGAGGGGCTGACAAACAGTGGTAACATAGCCAAACAACGATTTGCTAGGAAGGTGGGTTAGAGGCTTGACATGGCAATGTGGTTGGCAAGATATAACAAGTGGTAGGTAGCGTGACATAGCGATAGAACGAACAACTAGCAAGCAAAGATAGAAAGAGATTTTGAGGGTATGGTTATCTTGCCTGAGATCCCGCAAGGAAGAAGAACGAGTCCAAGAAGTAGACGGACGTAGTCGAACGAATCCTCACAACTCCGGAATGAAACCGAAGCTAACGAGAGAAGCAACCCGGAAAGAAGCAAGCAACATAATAAACAACCATCACATAAACATGGCATGATGCACAATCAAGTATGATGCATGTCCGGTTTGATGAGGCATGGCAAAGTGCAACAAACAAAACTACAAATTAAGTGGAGCTCAATATGCAACGAGTTGCATATTGACGAAGCACCACATTCATTTATTTAGTTCACTCCCGGTTAGGTACTCAACAATAATAAATGTTGTTAAACATGGCAAGAGTTGAAGCATATGAAAACTACCTATCTAGGCAAGTTTAAATGAGGCCGGAATTAACGAACAACAATTCCGGTAAATCCCCACATGCAATATTTGAGTTTGGTACTATTTTGCCCTAAACACAATTTTAGAGTTATTAAACATGCAAAGTAATGCCACCATGTTAAACTATGCATTTTTCTACCCCATTTCCACATAAAGTTTATTAAATTCGTCGCTACAGTTATTTAGTTATGAAATAAATCATTTTAGCATGGCATTAGAGCAAAATAAACACAAACATCATTTTAAACATTTTTAACTTGCATGAAAGTTGCAAATTATGAAACTAGATAAAATTCTAGGCATGTTTCATGTTTAAAACATTGAAATATGAGACATGGTTTGTGAGATATTAAATGCATGAACAACAAGGGGTCTTCTGTAATACTATAAAACCCTGGATAAATAGAAAATTTGCTGAACTGGAAAAAAACAGAAGTGGGCCAAAACTGAGGCTGATTGGGCCTCACGAGAGGGGCTCAGCCCATGAGGTGGAGCTGCACCAAGCACTAACATATATGGTGGCTAACATACGCAAATAAGAGCGAGAAGAGAAGCAATGCAACGGTCGTGAAACTAGAAGTGATCAAGAAGTGATCCTGAAACTACTTACGTTCAAGCATAACACGAGACCGTGTTCTCTTCAGGGACTCTGCTGAAAAGATACTATCATGGCTACACACGCGGTTGATGCATTTTAATTAAGTTAGGTGTCAAGTTCTCTAGAACCGTATATTAACAAATTCCCATCTGCCACATAACCGCGGGCACGGCTCTCGAAAGTTTATACCCTGCAGGGGTGTCCCAACTTAGCCCATCACAAGCTCTCATGGTCAACGAAGGATATTCCTTCTCCCAGGAAGACCCGATCAGTCTCGGAATCCCGGCTACAAGACATTTCGACAATGGTAAAACAAGACCAGCAAAGCCGCCTGATGTGCCGACAATCCCGATAGGAGCTGCACATATCTCGTTCTCAGGCCAACACTGGATGAGCAATCCGTACAACTAAAACCAACCCTCAAGTTTCCCCGAGGTGGCGCTGCAAGGGGCTCTAGTTCACACCAACACTTAGAGAAGAACTGGCCCGGGGGATTAAAATAAAGTTGACCCTCGGGTCTGCAGAACCCAAGGGAAGGTGATAGATTGTTAGGAAAATGTAAAACCAAGGTTGGGCCTTGCTGGAGGAGTTTTATTTGAAGGGAACTGTCGAGGGGTTCCCATAACACCCAACCACGTAAGGAACGCAAAATCAAGGAACATAACACCGGTATGACGGAAACTAGGGCGGCAAGAGTGGAATAAAACACCAGGCATAAGGTCGAGCCTTCCACCCTTTACCAGGTATATATATGCATTAATTAAATAAGATATATTGTGATATCCCAACATAACCATGTTCCAACATGGAACAAACTTCAGCTTCACCTGCAACTAACAACGCTATAAGAGGGGCTGAGAAAAAGCAGTAACATAGCCAAACAACGATTTGCTAGGAAGGTGGGTTAGAGGCTTGACATGGCAATGTGGTTGGCAAGATATAACAAGTGGTAGGTAGCAGGACATAGCGATAGAACGAACAACTAGCAAGCAAAGATAGAAAGTGATTTTGAGGGTATGGTTATCTTGCCTGAGATCCCGCAAGGAAGAAGAACGAGTCCAAGAAGTAGACGGACGTAGTCGAACGAATCCTCACAACTCCGGAATGAAACCGAAGCTAACGAGAGAAGCAACCCGGAAAGAAGCAAGCAACATAATAAACAACCCTCACATAAACATGGCATGATGCACAATCAAGTATGATGCATGTCCGGTTTGATGAGGCATGGCAAAGTGCAACAAACAAAACTACAAATTAAGTGGAGCTCAATATGCAACGAGTTGCATATTGACGAAGCACCACATTCATTTATTTAGTTCACTCCCGGTTAGGTACTCAACAATAATAAATGTTGTTAAACATGGCAAGAGGTGAAGCATATGAAAACTACCTATCTAGGCAAGTTTAAATGAGGCCGGAATGAACAAACAACAATTCCGGTAAATCCCCACATGCAATATTTGAGTTTGGTACTATTTTGCCCTAAACACAATTTTAGAGTTATTAAACATGCAAAGTAATGCCACCATGTTAAACTATGCATTTTTCTACCCCATTTCCACATAAAGTTTATTAAATTCGTAGCTACAGTTATTTAGTTATGAAATAAATCATTTTAGCATGGCATTAGAGCAAAATAAACACAAACATCATTTTAAACATTTTTAACTTGCATGAAAGTTGCAAATTATGAAACTAGATAAAATTCTAGGCATGTTTCATGTTTAAAACATTGAAATATGAGGCATGGTTTGTGAGATATTAAATGCATGAACAACAGGGGGTCTTCTGCAATACTATAAAACCCTGGATAAATAGAAAATTCGCTGAACTGGAAAAAAACAGAAGTGGGCCAAAACTGAGGCTGATTGGGCTTCACGAGAGGGGCTCAGCCCATGAGGTGGAGCTGCACCAAGCACTAACATATATGGTGGCTAACATACGCAAATAAGAGCGAGAAGAGAAGCAATGCAACGGTCGTGAAACTAGAAGTGATCAAGAAGTGATCCTGAAACTACTTATGTTCAAGCATAACACGAGACCGTGTTCTCTTCCCGGACTCTGCTGAAAAGATACTATCATGGCTACACACGCGGTTGATGCATTTTAATTAAGTTAGGTATCAAGTTCTCTAGAACCGTATATTAACAAATTCCCATCTGCCACATAACCGCGGGCGCGGCTCTCGAAAGTTTATACCCTGCAGGGGTGTCCCAACTTAGCCCATCACAAGCTCTCATGGTCAACGAAGGATATTCCTTCTCCCAGGAAGACCCGATCAGTCTCGGAATCCCGGCTACAAGACATTTCGACAATGGTAAAACAAGACCAGCAAAGCCGCCTGATGTGCCGACAATCCCGATAGGAGCTGCACATATCTCGTTCTCAGGCCAACACTGGATGAGCAATCCGTACAACTAAAACCAACCCTCAAGTTTCCCCGAGGTGGCGCTGCAAGGGGCTCTAGTTCACACCAACACTTAGAGAAGAACTGGCCCGGGGGATTAAAATAAAGTTGACCCTCGGGTGTGCAGAACCCAAGGGAAGGTGATAGATTGTTAGGCAAATGTAAAACCAAGGTTGGGCCTTGCTGGAGGAGTTTTATTCAAAGGGAACTGTCGAGGGGTTCCCATAACACCCAACCACGTAAGGAACGCAAAATCAAGGAACATAACACCGGTATGACGGAAACTAGGGCGGCAAGAGTGGAATAAAACACCAGGCATAAGGTCGAGCCTTCCACCCTTTACCAGGTATATAGATGCATTAATTAAATAAGACATATTGTGATATCCCAACATAACCATGTTCCAACATGGAACAAACTTCAGCTTCACCTGCAACTAACAATGCTATAAGAGGGGCTGAGAAAAAGCAGTAACATAGCCAAACAACGATTTGCTAGGAAGGTGGGTTAGAGGCTTGACATGGCAATGTGGTTGGCAAGATATAACAAGTGGTAGGTAGCGGGACATAGCGATAGAACGAACAACTAGCAAGCAAAGATAGAAAGTGATTTTGAGGGTATGGTTATCTTGCCTGAGATCCCGCAAGGAAGAAGAACGAGTCCAAGAAGTAGACGGATGTAGTCGAACGAATCCTCACAACTCCGGAATGAAACCGAAGCTAACGAGAGAAGCAACCCGGAAAGAAGCAAGCAACATAATAAACAACCCTCACATAAACATGGCATGATGCACAATCAAGTATGATGCCTGTCCGGTTTGATGAGGCATGGCAAAGTGCAACAAATAAAACTACAAATTAAGTGGAGCTCAATATGCAACGAGTTGCATATTGACGAAGCACCACATTCATTTATTTAGTTCACTCCCGGTTAGGTACTCAACAATAATAAATGTTGTTAAACATGGCAAGAGGTGAAGCATATGAAAACTACCTATCTAGGCAAGTTTAAATGAGGCCGGAATGAACAAACAACAATTCTGGTAAATCCCCACATGCAATATTTGAGTTTGGTACTATTTTGCCCTAAACACAATTTTAGAGTTATTAAACATGCAAAGTAATGCCACCATGTTAAACTATGCATTTTTCTACCCCATTTCCACATAAAGTTTATTAAATTCGTAGCTACAGTTATTTAGTTATGAAATAAATCATTTTAGCATGGCATTAGAGCAAAATAAACACAAACATCATTTTAAACATTTTTAACTTGCATGAAAGTTGCAAATTATGAAACTAGATAAAATTCTAGGCATGTTTCATGTTTAAAACATTGAAATATGAGGCATGGTTTGTGAGATATTAAATGCATGAACAACAGGGGGTCTTCTGCAATACTATAAAACCCTGGATAAATAGAAAATTCGCTGAACTGGAAAAAAACAGAAGTGGGCCAAAACTGAGGCTGATTGGGCCTCACCAGAGGGGCTCAGCCCATGAGGTGGAGAGGACGGCGGCAAGAGTGCGACTGGGCCGAGGCGGGGCTAGCTGGGCGGTTTTGGAGGCGCTAGAGGGGTGGCCCAGGCGAGGCCGTGTGCATTCAACGCGGGGAGCGGGACGAGGCGCTGCTGCTCTCTTCTCTGAATAACAGAAACGACAACGGGGGCGCGAGGTTCAGAGCGACGGATGGCGGGAATGGCTGCCGGCGACATGGGACTTGGCGGATCCAGGCGGAGACGGCACTCGATGGCAGAGGCGCGTCTCATCCCCTCGAACGAGGATAGAAGCAGGAGGTGGCTGCGGTCTAGACGTGATGCAGAGGAGGCCGGGCTGTTGTGAGTGACGAAGAGGCACAACGGTGCAGGTACGGCGAGGTGGGACTCCGGCAAGCGCTAGGATGAGGGGTCGACGCGAGAGCTCGGGGCTGCTGTCGATGAGGGAGGGGCTCGTCTCGCTCGCACAGAGGCGAGGCCGGCAGCGGCTACGCTGGAACGGGGGACGCCGGAGCCCTCCAGCGGATGAGGATGATGGCCGGACCAGGCGCAAGGTAAGGACGCAGATCCGGCAGGGCGGCTTCATTCCCGGCAGTATTCGGTGGATCTGGCGAGGTGGCGGTCGTGCTCCTTTAGGTAGCCTCCATGGCGGCACTGCATTGAGACAGAGAGAAAGATGCTCTGTGAGAGAGAGGAAGAGAAGTACGAGAAAGAGAGGGAGAAGGGGTGGCGATGTTCATCTGCGGGTCCGCCGGCGGCGTGGCTGACTGGACGAAGGCGGAGAGGAGGCTGTAGGCACTACGGTTGGTGGATCGAGAGGAGTGGCTGGTTGGTTCGGTGGAAAAATTGAGGAGGGGAAGGTGGTGGCTGCTGATTTGGAGCGGGGGAGATCCCGAGGTAGAGGGGAGTTGGTTGGGTGGCGGCGGATGGGAAGGATGGATGTGACAAGCCTAAAAACTAGGGTTTGACTGGTATAAATAGAAGATGGATTTTTGGTAGGGGCTACCTCATCCCTCCGATCGCAATCCGACGGTCGAGAAATAAATAGGTAGGGAGCCCAACAAAGAATCGGAGATGTTTTAGGGATGTTTGGGGATGATCTGAAACCAACGGTGACGACTGCCCGGGTCGGGTCTGGGACAGCTTTCGGACGCACGCGCGAGGAGAGCCGAGGGCTGGCGAGAGATGTTAGGTTGGGCCTGGGGGTAGGTAGTGGACTATGTAGACGGTCTAGGGAGGAAAGAGAGGGAAAGCCCGGCAACATTTTTCGGAGACCGAAAACGTCCGACGGTTTGACCAACTATACTGTCGCTATAGTCCGTTGGGGCGTCAAATGGACTCCGAACGCGATGAAAGTTGGTAGGCGGCCTATCTACACTATAACAACACTGCATGCCAACTTTCATCCCAATCCAAGAACATTTTCCAGCCAGTTACAAAATAATATTGCGGACGTGCCGTGGGCACGTGCAAGTGTGTCTGGGCTGAGAGCGGACAACGGAAGGAACTTGGAGACCCGGATGAATGCAAGTTTTGAAAACATGCAGATGCAATGCGGATGATGACATGACAAGATGCAACACGGAAGCGAATGACAAGGCAACAACAGTGAATAACTATAAGACACCTAGCGCATCGGTCTCGAGGCGTCACATAATCATAGATAGATTAAGCATGGAAGGCAAACTAGCTCAGGTAAATGCATGAACGATGCGTGCCACTGGGTCCGGCCCAAGAGGCTTGGGGATGATGGAACCCGAGGGGCACCCCTAGCAAGGTAAGCTAAAGACATAGAAAAGAAGGGATGCATGCCACAGGGATGGACCCACGCGGCCTGGGAATAATGCAGCCCCCTGGGCACTCCCAACTAAATGAACTTGGAAAATGTCACCTGGTTCCGTTGATGAAGAGGTGTCGAGTGATGTCTACTACACAAACTTCTTCTTGTAGACGTTGTTGGGCCTCCAAGTGCAGAGGTTTGTAGGACAGTAGCAAATTTCCCTCAAGTGGATGACCTAAGGTTTATCAATCCGTAGGAGGCGTAGGATAAAGATGGTCTCTCTCAAGCAACCCTGCAACCAAATAACAAAGAGTCTCTTGTGTCCCCAACACACCCAATACAATGGTAAATTGTATAGGTGCACTAGTTCGGCGAAGAGATGGTGATACAAGTGGTATATGGATGGTAGATAAAGGTATTTGTAATCTGAAAATATAAAAACAGCAAGGTAACTAATGATAAAAGTGAGCGTAAATTGTATTGCAATGTGTGGAAATAAGGCCTAGGGTTCATACTTTCACTAGTGTAAGTTCCCTCAACAATACTAACATAATTGGATCACATAACTATCCCTCAACATGCAACAAAGAGTCACTCCAAAGTCACTAATAGCGGAGAACGAACGAAGAGATTATGGTAGGGTACGAAACCACCTCAAAGTTATTCTTTCCAATCAATCCGTTGGGCTATTCGTATAGGTATCACAAACAGCCCTAGAGTCCATACTAGAATAACACCTTAAGAATAAAATCAATCAAAACCCTAATGTCACCTAGATACTCCAATGTCACCTCAAGTATCCGTGGGCATGATTATACGATATGCATCACACAATCTCAGATTCATCTATTCAACCAACACAAAGGACCTCAAAGAGTGCCCCAAAGTTCTACCGGAGAATCACGATGAAAACGTGTGCCAACCCCTATGCATAGGTTCATGGGTGGAACCAGCAAGTTGATCACCAAAACATACATCAAGTGAATCACGTGATATCCCATTGTCACCACAAATATCCACGACAAGACATACATCAAGTGCTCTCAAATCTTTAAAGACTCAATCCGATAAGATTACTTCAAAGGGGAAACTCCATTCATTACAAGAGAGAAGAGGGGGAGGAGAAACATAGGATCCAACTATAATAGCAAAGCTCGCGATACATCGAGATCATATCACCTCAAGAACACGAGAGAGAGAGAGAGAGAGATCAAACACATAGCTACTGGTACATACCCTCAGCCCCGAGGGAGAACTACTCCCTCCTCGTCATGGAGAGTACTGGGATGATGAAGATGGCCACCGGAGAGGAATTGCCCCCTCCTGCAGGGTGCTGGAACGGGTCTAGATTGGTTTTCGGTGGCTACGGAGGCTTCTGGCAGCGGAACTCCCGATCTATTGTGTGGTCTGGAAGTTTTAGGATACGTGGGTATATATGGGTGAAAGGAGTACGTCGGTGGACCGAAGGGGGGGCCACGAGGCAGGGGGCGCGCCCCAGGGGGTGGGCGCGCCCCCTACCCTCGTGAGCTCCTCCTTCCTCTTACGACGTAGGGTCCAAGTCTATCCGGTAGGTTTCCTTCCAAAAATAACTTCTCCAGTTGATTTCGTTCCGTTTCGACTCCGGTTGATATTCCTTTTCTTCGAAACACTGAAATAGGCATAAAACAACAAATCTGTGCTGGGCCTCCGGTTAATAGGTTAGTCCCAAAAGTAATATAAAAGTGGATAATAAAGCCCAATATTGCCTAAAATAGTAGATAATATAGCATGGAGCAATCAAAAATTATAGATACGTTGGAGACGTATCAAGCATCCCCAAGCTTAATTCATGCTCGTCCTCGAGTAGGTAAATGATAAAAAAGATAATTTTTGATGTGGAATGCTAGTTGGCATAATTTCAATGTAATTCTTCTTAATTGTGGTATGAATATTCAGATCCATAAGATTCAAGCCAAAAGTTTAATATTGACATAAAAATGATAATACTTCAAGTATACTAACAAGGCAATCATGTCTTCTCAAAATAACATGGCCAAAGAAAGCTATCCCTACAAAATCATATAGTCTGTCTATGCTCTATCTTCACCACACAAAATATTTAAATCATGCACAACCCCGATGACAAGCCAAGCAATTGTTTCATACTTTTGATGTTCTCAAACTTTTTCAATCTTCACGCAATACATGAGCGTGAGCCATGGATATAGCATTATAGGTGGAATAGAATGGTGGTTGTGGAGAGGACAAAAAGGGAGAAGATAGTCTCACATCGACTAGGCGAATCAACGTGCTACGGGGATGCCCATCAATAGATATCAATGTGAGTGAGTAGGGTTTGCCATGCAACGGATGCACTAGAGCTATAAATGTATGAAAGCTCAACAAAAGAAACTAGTGGGTGTGCATCCAACTTTCTTTCTCACGATGACCTAGGGCATTTTGAGGAAGCCCATCATTGGAATATACAAGCCAAGTTCTATAATGAAAGATTCCCACTAGTATATATGAAAGTGACAAAACAAGAGACTCTCTATATGAAGAACATGGTGCTACTTTGAAGCACAATATATGAGACTCGCTATATGAAGAACATGGTGCTACTTTGAAGCACAAGTGTGGAAAAAGGATAGTAGCATTGCCCCTTTTTATATTATTATTTTATTTGGCCTTTCCCTTTTTTATGGCCTTTCTCTTTCTTTCTTTTTGGCCTTCCCCTTTTTTTATTTGGCCTTACATTTTTTTATTTGGGACAATACTCTATTGAATGATGATCATCACACTTCTATTTATTTACAACTCAATGATACAACTCGATACTAGAACAAAGTATGACTCTATAAGAATGCCTCCGGTGGTGTACCGGGATGTGCAATGACTCATGAGTGACATGTATGAAAGAATTATGGACGGTGGCTTTTCCACAAATACGATGTCAACTACATGATCATGCAAAGCAATATGACAATGATGAAGCGTGTCATGATGAACGGAATGGAGGAAAGTTGCATGGCGATATATCTCGTAATGGCTATGGAAATGCCATAATAGGTAGGTATGGTGGCTGTTTTGAGGAAGGTAAATGGTGGGTTTATGGTATCGGCGAAAGGTGCGCGGTACTAGAGAGGCTAGCAATGGTGGAAGGATGAGAGTGCGTATAATCCATGGACTCAACATTAGTCATAAAGAACTCACATACTTATTGCAAAAATCTATTAGTTATCGAAACAAAGTACTACGCGCATGCTCCTAGGGGGATAGATTGGTAGGAAAAGACCATCGCTCGTCCCCGACCGCCACTCATAAGGAAGGCAATCAATAAATAAATCATGCTCCGACTTCATCACATAACAGTTCACCATACGTGCATGCTACGGGAATCACAAACTTCAACACAAGTATTTCTCAAATTCACAACTACTCAACTAGCATGACTCTAATATCACCATCTCCATATCTCAAAACAATTATCAAGTATCAAACTTCTCATAGTATTCAACACGTTCATAAGAAAGTTTTATTATTAATCTTGTATACCTAGCATATTAGGATTTTAAGCAAATTACCATGATATTTAAAACTCTCAAAATGATATAAGTGAAGCATGAGAGTTCATATATTTCTATAAAATAAAACTACCACCATGCTCTAAAAGATATAAGTGAAGCACTAGAGCAGATGACAAACTACTCCGAAAGATATTAGTGAAGATCAACGAGTAGTCGAATAATTATGAAACTATGTGAAGACTCTCTAACATTTAATAATTTCAGATCTTGGTATTCTATTCAAACAGAAAGCAAAGCAAAATGAAATGACATTCTAAGAATGGAAAACATCATGTGAAGAAGCAAAAAGTTAGGATCAACCGATACTAACCGATAGTTTGTTGAAGAAGAAAGGTACACTACTAGGGAAAACCTTATACATAGAATGTTACCAGTAGCACTTGTTAAAATGAGGTGCTACTGCTACTTAGCAGTAGCGCGTCTGCTAGAACGGCGCGACTGTTACCCGCTTAGCAGTAGCGTGGCAGGAACAGAACGCGCTACTACTATAATTGCCACACTGTTCCCGACGTGCTAGGTATAGTAGTAGCGCCCTTCTACCAACAGCGCTGCTACTACGGATTTTACCAGCAGTGGGTTTTGCCTCCCTACGCTACTGTTAAAGCTATTTTCACCTAACCCCTCGCGCGGCCTGCTTCCCTCTCCTCTGCTTCCTCCCCCAATTCTCCTCTACTATTCCTTGTCGCCTCCGCCTCGCCACCGTCTCCCCCGACCCCGCCTCGCCACCGTCTCCCCCGACCCCGCCTCGCCTCCGCCTCGACGCCGTCTCCCCCGACCCCGCCTCGCCTCCGCCTCGCCGCTGTCTCCCCGACCCCGGCTCGCCGCCGTCTCCCCCGACCCCGCCTCGCCGCGCCTCGGTGCCGCCGTCTCCCCCGACCCCATCTCTCTCCCCGCCCTCTGTAAGCACTCTCCCCTTCCAATCCCTCTTCTCTGCTTAGTATGAACCCTAGCTATTTAGTGCTAGTTAGTATGAACCCTAGGCTATTTCTAGTGCTAGTTAGTTAGTTACTTATATGGTAATTAGGGCAGTAGTTCCTAGGTACTAATTAGTTAGTAAGAACTAGGTACTAATTAGGTATTAGTTTATTTTTATTTATAGTAAGTTTATTTTTAGTAAGAACTAACTGAATTAATAGAACTCGTTAGTAAGAACTTGTTGCTATTTTTTAGTTAAAGCAAATTTTCTCGCATCGACGTGGACGATGCCTATCCCACATCCTCGTCGTCGAGTCGGCAGAGGACGACACCTGCTTGACCAGATGGGCCATGTCCGGGACTGGGCTCCGCTAGGGTGGTACTGGGAGGCGCTACCTACCGGGGGGCGCAGGTTGGTGAGGAGCCAGCCTGTCGTTGACCCAAACCTTCTTTGGTGGCGGTCGCGTGGGCCAGTGACGGTCCAGAGGCTCAAGGACTCCGCGGAGGTGGTGCGTCACCGTGTCAGTGAGGAGGACGTGCACGTCCGTCGCTACTTGTTTTCTTGGAGCATAGGTTCTCCAATACCTAGCAAGTTCTCCAGGGATCTCACTAGAGAGCTATGATCCCGTGATGGTTCCTTCTCTGTGGGTGTCCACCGCCCGCGCCGATACCCGTCGTGTGCTAGGGTTTTAGTTGTATTAGTGACGCTATATGTATGACACTATTTGGGATGTATTAGTGATAATATTCGATGATGTACGGACGCATGCGATGATTTACTTTTGCTTATTGAATGCATGCTAATTTGAGTCCTATAAGATATTTTGAAATGTATATCTTGTGTTGCTCAATATCCAAGTGGCCGGTCATGTTTGCAGGTTACACCTCCGAGTGGCCTATGTTTTGCCGGAGTGTTGATTCATTTCTGTTCCGGCAAATTTCAGGCGCTCGATATGTCCTATTTTAGCAAAGGTCATGCCGGATTTTTCCGTGAATTTTGGCATGACTTGTGCCAGAATATGTAGGAAATATTGAGTGCCCTGGATTTGTGTGTTGAGTATCCTGGTAGTTGTCTTCGATCGATTTTCAATTAATGTTTTAACTATGAACATAGGAAATGTCTGATGACGAAAAGGATTTCGGTATTTGCAAATACTGCGAAGACGAGTGCGGCCTGTGCGATGGAATCTTCCTAGATGATGATAGGCGCTTCAGCATCAAGCTAGACGAGAACTTCGAAGTGGATACAGTAAGTCTCAACGACAGGTCTTTTTTCGTAATTAAGCATGACATCTGCTTCATTTGCTTCAACTTATATTTTTTTACTATTGTACTAGCGTATCACCTACCATGCAAGAGTTTTTGTATTGGATAAGATAGGTTTCAGTCATACTATGGAGGTAAAGAAAGTTTACTTAAAGACCGAGCATGGTTATATTTTCCACGCAAAATTATACAATTCAGACGACTACAGCTATTTTGGATGCAAAACATGGCGAGCACTATGCAAGACTTATGCATTTGAGCCTGATATGGTTATCACCTTTGATATTCGTCCGGAAGATGATACTGAAGGTAATACCGACATCTGGGTCAATGTGCAGACGCCTCCAGTTATACCATTATGTAAGTTTCTCAACCATATTTATGTCTTTGATATTGTTTATTCAAAAATAGTTGACAACTAATTTGTATTGTCAGCTTATTTTGGTGCAAGCAAACATGTCCAGGGCTTGGTAGACAAGACTTACTACTGTCCCGAGGCTGAACTCAACTGCGACGAGCTAAGTCATTATGTTTCATGGCTTGAGGATCTTGATACTGTCAAGACAAATTTTCTTCCTGCATTTAGAAATGTTAGTACTGAAAACGTGCGACCAATAGTATTCGTAATGAACTACGGTCACATCTATTTAGGAAGGATGGTAAGATTTTTACTATTTGTCCTCAGTGCATCTTTTCCATACATTATTTTTGAAGCTAAACTTCATTGCTAAGTATGTTACCATACGATGTTCTTCAACAGGGACTCCCGATGAATGTTGTGCCTTATGGGATCGAGACTAAAGGTACCATGAGTATTATTAGCTTACGGCCAAGACATCCTACAGATTACTTTAGTGCATTCAAGATTAGCGATGGATGCTTAATAGTGCAAGACTGGACCAAATGTGTGATGGAGAAGCGCAGAGAAGTACTAGGGGGCAGCAAACAGATGCGCTACCCACGATTAGGAGACAGGTTCATCTGCATGCTCCAACTTGATCAAGGAGGAGAGCTACACATGTTTCATGTTATTTTACCTAAGAGAGAGCAGCAGGAGTGATTAGCTAGCTAGAAATGAGTTTGAGGATGATGATGTGCTACACTATTACTATGATGATAAAATAGCTAGTGTTGGTGGTAATGACTATTGTCGGTGTCAAAACCGGCGAATCTCGGGTAGGGGGTCCCGAACTGTGCGTCAAGGCCGGATGATAACAGGAGACAAGGGACACGATGTTTTTTACCCAGGTTTGGGCCCTCTCGATGGAGGTAATACCCTACTCCTGCTTGATTAATATTGATGATATGGGTAGTACAAGAGTAGATCTACCACGAGATCAAGGACGCTAAACCCGAACACCCCCTAATCTAGAACTCCCTCAGTAGCCCCTGAACCAGGCTTCAATGACGACGAGTCCGACGCGCAAATTGTCTTCGGCATTGCAAGGCGGGTTCCTCCTCCAAGTCCTTCATAGAAGATTGTAGACAACAAGAGTAGTGTCCCGCTCTGCAAAATAAGCTTCCACATATTGCCATAGAGAGAATAATATTAACACAAATCAAATCTGCTGACGTATTCCGCAGTGCCTCGTCACACTGCAGCCAAGTGCTTTACTCGGATCATTTTCACTTTTCCACCTCAGCGTGTTTTGCGAGGCGGTTTCCTTGGCACGTCTTGTCAAAGCAGAGATCGTGTGCCCCCTTTTACGGGATTCTCATCAATACGGATGTGGGTAACCCAATCGAGCCCGTTAGCATGTTTTCTCGATTAAAAGCGAGTCCTAAACGGTTACGGGGAGGGCTCCTGGTATTCAACCTCTTATAAAGAGACCAAGGCCTTACTCCTTTTTCCAATCTCAAACGAGTTCGCCCGTCGCCTCGAGTTCCAACACCCTAGGCTCCAGATTCCAGGCGCTTCGGACCTTCGACAATGTCCGGTTCCAACCTTCAAGGCCGATGGATGCCCTCCTCCGTCACGGAGGAGGACGCGCTAAAGTTGAGATAGGCTAAGTTCGTGACCGCCGAAATTTCGCATAGGTTGCCTGATCAAAGGCAGGCTATTCCCAGTCCCCAGCCCGGTGAGAGTGTAGTTTTCATGTCTCACTTCCTTCGGGGGTTAGGCTTCCCGATGGATCCCTTCGTGAGGGGGCTGCTGTTTTATTACGGGCTGGAATTTCATGACTTAGCTCCGGAGTCCATCCTCCACATTTCCCCATTCATCGTTGTGTGCGAAGCGTTCCTCCGTGTCACCCCTCACTTCGGATTATGGCTCAAGACTTTTGGAGTGGAGCCGAAGATGATCGAGGGACGACACGCAGAGTGCGGAGGCGCTGTCATAAGTAAGAATGCTGATGCTCCATGGCCCGAGGGCTCCTTTCAAAAGGAGCTCGGCTTGTGGCAACGAGAATGGTTCTATATCACCGCTCCCAAGAGCGCCAAGTGGGCGGCGCCTCCTGCCTTTCGCTCGGGTCCCCCATCACGGCTAGCGTTATGGGTCGACAAAGGATTAGATTGGGGGTTATCCAAAGATGTGCCCTTGTTGCAGGGCCGCATCAGGGATCTCTTAGAAAGAGACCTCAACCTGGTCAAGGTGACGCAGGTCATGCTGATTTGCCGAACACTGCCTGGCAAACGTCGCTCCCTTCGTCTGTGGGAGTTTAATCCGGAGGGACCAGGAGCTCTCCATCATTTTATGGGCGCAACGCCCGTGGAGATGCATAGACTGTTCTTCGGATCACAAATGATGTGTCCGAATTTGACCGAGGACGCAGGCCTAAGCTGCAATCGCCCGGATACCGAAGTAAGTAACCTTGTGCCCGGACCTACTATCCATATAATCGTCATAAACTTGCCCTTAAAAGAGCTGTCCTTCTAAACAGGAGTGGATAGTGAAGGCAAAGCTGATCAGGTGTCCGGCTCCCCTTCCCGAAACCAGGCCGGATCCCGTGCTTGTCAGGATGTTGAAGATAATGCCTTTGGAGGGAAGTAAGGGGAAGGACAAGGGAACTATGGCCTCCTCGAAGGAGGCTGCTCCGAAGGGAGGAACCGACAATTCCTCTCGCAAGGGGAAGAAGAGGGCCGCCTTTGATGACCCGGAGACCATGGCCCCGAAGCGGGGGAGAAAATCCTCGTCAGAGGGTCCGACGTCGGGGAGTTCCTCGGCCGAACTACGCCCTCAAAGGGATCAGCCCTCCAGCGAGCCGTAAGTAGAGAGAGGTTTTCCTTTTGAGGGATGAAAGAAATCCTTGATTTATATCTGAGAAGATTAACCGAAATTTTACCTTGTAGCTCGGACCTCAGCCCTTCTCAGTAGAGCTCGTCTTCGGGGGATCTTCTTCCGGAGATGACGGAGAGCGGGACGCCTCCCACTGCCGTACCGCCTAGCGGGGCGGGCGACCCTGATGTGTCGTTGCAGAGGGTTTCTCTGAATCCGGCAGGGGCAGAAGATAGCTATGTGGCCCCCCAAGGCTCTCCACATGCGGCCTTCGAAAGAGGCCATAGGACAAGTCCGGCACCGTCTGGTGCTCGGCTGGAGGAGCTAAAGATTCTGCTGGGGCGAGCTTCTATCTCAGAGGAGCACCGCGCATTGATGGGCACGGTGATTGAAAGGATTTCATCCGCAGAAAGCGGATTGCATGAGGCCGTCAAAAGTTTACTGACGGGTTTTGAGGTACGTTAGATAGTGTACACTTTTGTCAGTTGCGCATAAGTAAGATGCGCCCTGGGTAGATAGTAGCCCCTGAGACTCTGCGCGTTGTCAAGAAATGACGGCACGCAGAGGATCATAATCCCAGGTCTAAGATGTCGCCTTTGAATGTAGGTGGCGAGGTGTCCGGAATCTAGCCGAACTGATGATGTAGCCAAACTAAAGCGGCAACTGGACGTGGCAGATGCCAACATCGCGCTTGTCAACAAGCGGCTTGATGAGGCTTAAGGTATGTAATTCTTCGGGCGGCATCAGGTAAGAGGAGCTTCATGCCAGTGTCTTACAATGTGTGTGCTTGACGCAGATGGTACGGCCGCCGTGGAGAATCTTAGGGCAGAACTTGCCCGAGCTAAGGAGCAAGCCAGAAAAAGCGATGCGGCTGCCGAGAAGGCCCTTGAAGAGTTGAGAGCCGAACGGGCTGCTCACTGCCGAAGCAAAGAAGAGATGGCCGAGATTGCCGAGAAGTTAAAGAGCGCTGCAGACTGTTGCAAACTTCTTGAGAAAGAAGACCGAGCGAGACAGACGGACTTAGAGAAGGCCATTGCCGATGCCAAGGACGCTCGCTCTGTGATGAGAGCTGCGAAGGAGGAGCTGCGTCAGGCCGAACAGATTGCGGCTGGAAAGCCCTTTATGCTGCGAAGGAAATTTTGTGATCCGAAGTTTGCTCCGTTGGACCGGATGTGGAGTGTGGAGGATACCTATCTGGACTTGGCAGCGAGTGCTGCTGATGCGACTGAACACTTTCGAGATCAGAAAGATCGCGAAGTGGAAAAGCTTTTCTGGTCGCAGTTTCACAATCCAGAGCGTCCACTGGCTGTGGATGATCGTTTGGCTCAATGGGCCGAACTGAATAGGTTGTCTGGACTCGCCATGAAGTACGTCATGGGTCACCTGTGGCCGGGGAGATCGGAGCCAAAGAGTTATTTCAGCTTGGTGCAGCAATTCCTTGACGCGGTGCCGCGTATAAATGCAATGAAGTGGTCAGCATGCATAGAGGGCGCTAGGATGGCTCTTGCTCGTGTTAAGACATACTGGGCAGAGATGGAGACCACCGTTGTTGCGTCCCGAGATTCGGACAAAAGCCGAGTACCCTCCGAGCACTATTTTCAGGAAGTTCTTGAAGGCGCTCGTGTAATAGAGACGTAGTGCCCGAAAGATGCTATGTTATGATAGCATATGTAATTATAAAGTAATGTTTTGATAAACTATAGTGGCCTTTTTTATACTTGTGCCTCCAAGTATTGGGAACACCTCCTGTGCGGCCGTTTTAAGATATATATATATATAGAGAGAGAGAATCTGAAAGATGGCAGTCGTTGGCTTCAGCCCCCACGCACATAGTGCGGGGGTGCTCGCAGAAGACGCATTTTCACACTTAACCCAACGTCTTGGTCCTACAAAGGAGGTGATAGCGCAGCGGGCCAGGCAACCGGACTATAATGCTTTAACACTTTCACTTAGCCATAGGAGTTTGACAATGAGACTCTTTAGGTAGCTCCTTGGTGGCAACTGCGGTCGTCCGAATTCGGGGCGTGTATGTACCTGACCGGGAAGCGGCCCTTCGTTAAAGCAGAGGAATCAGATAAATTCCGATAGGTCATCGAGTGGCTGACCAGTCTCACGCTACATCATGACAGTCAGTTTTCGGCTTTCTCTACTGAGGTGCTCGCCCGGCCAAACCGGGGGCATAATCGCAGTAGTTCTCCTGGTGCTACCTTAGCCGATAGAGCGGAACGTAAGGTAGCCGAACTCAGGAGCCGGGCAACCCAACATTTGACCAAAGACATGATTCGGAGCTGATGCATATAATGCCAAAACTCACGACGCCGAACACTCCCTAAGGTGTTCGGTCTTTGTGAGTGCGGGCGAAACAACACTCTTTATTAAAAAAGTCCCTAGTGTCCAGGTACGTGCAAAAATTCTGACGTGGCCCCATGCCAAGACGCCAGCCTCCTCCTTGGTTATATCAGAAAGAAAAAACCAGGGGATGTGTAGCAACAAGAGACAGTAAAAAAGGTTTACACAGGGTCTTAATCTAAAAAGAATCCTTTAGGACGGGTCCCTACTACACGTCTGCGCCTGTGTCTCTATTGTGCCATATCCTAGATGGGCGCCGCACGATGTTCATCTATAAAAGAGAGGAACTGAGTTGAAAATGGGCTGTGCCGAAAAAAGTTTAAAATAAACAAAGTATAAAGTAAGATATATTGAGCTTTATTGTCTCTTATTGTATATGCGTGGAGCCCCTAGTGCGGGGGTATATGGCTTCTAGGCCTGCATCAATGATGATTTTGCACCGAACTCGTCTATCTGCGTTCGTGGTCTTTAATGACCTATTTCGAAGTTTTCTGGCTGGTGAGGTCGTTTTGCTGTGGGGCTGTCAAAGCGGCCGCACAGTCCTCCGCTTGAGGAGGTGCACTTTAGTGCTTCCCCTTCAAAGAGATGATGCCTCGTGGACCAGGCATCTTAAGCGTAAGAGATGCATAATGCGGTATTGCGTTAAAGCAAGCGAAAGCTTCGCGTCCCAGTAGTGCTTGATAGCGACTTGAGAACAGGACGATATGGAAGGTCAGCTTTTCGCAGCGGAGGTTATCGGCCGAGCCGAATATGACTTCGAGCCGGAGAAAACCCATACAATGGGTGTCCGGACCAGGTATTACCACTTGAAAGGAGGTTTTGCTGCGGCGGATTCTTGCTGGGTTTATCCCCATGTGCTAGATTGTATCCTGATATATCAGGTTTAGTCCACTGCCGCCGTCCATATGGACATTTGAAAACTGGAGTCCGCCAATTATTGGATCGAGTATCAAGGCAGTCCAGCCTACATTCTTGATATTCCTAGAATAATCTAGCTGGTCGAAGATGATCCGTTTTGACAACCAGTGGCGGGACCATTTGGGGATGGGCCGTGTGGTGCATACCTTTATGGGCGCCGCACGTTTTGTTATGTGAAGTGAGTTCACTATTTTTACTTCTTGTGGGAAGCTCTTTTGTTTCCTGGTGCTCTGCTTTTGGGGTTCGTCCTCGTCTTCGCTTGGTGTGTCGAGCCCCTTGTGTTCGGCATTTAGTCTGCCGGATTGTTTGAAAACCCAACAGTCTCTGTGGGTATGGTTAGCAGGCTTCCCGGGAGTACTGTGTATCTGACATATCCTGTCCAGGATTTTATTTAGGTTGGATGGATCGTCCCTGTTATCCTGGGGGGCGATTTTTCCTGTTTTTGTCGTGAGCCTTTGAATCCGGCATTGACTGCCGTGCTCTTTGGACTTTTTTCCTTAGTCCAGCGACGGTCCTTGTTGCGTCGCGGTTTTCTGTTTCCATCCCTAGTTTCGGATGTACTTGGGTCGCTGGGGCTGCACCTTGCCAACCAGCTGTCCTCCCCTGCACAAAAGTGGTTCATGAGGCTTGTTAGTGCGGCCATTGTTCTTGGCTTTTCTTGGCCGAGGTGTCTGGCGAGCCATTCGTCTCGGACGTTATGCCTGAAAGCTGCTAAGGCTTCGGCGTCCAGATAGTCGACTATCTGATTCTTTTTAGTGAGGAATCTATTCCAGAATTGCCAAGCTGATTCTCTGGGTTGTTGAGTTATGTGACTAAGATCGTCTACATCCGGAGGGCGGACATAGGTCCCTTGAAAGTTTGCTCGGAAAGCATCCTCGAGCTCTTCCCAGCTTCCAATTGTGTTTTCAGGAAGGCTTTTAAGCCAATGCCGGGCTGGCCCTTTAAGCTTAACGGGTAGATATTTTATGGCGTGGAAATCATCTCCTCTAGCCATGTGTATGTTGAGGATATAATCCTCGATCCAAACTCCAGGGTCTGTTGTTCCATCATATGCCTCTATGTTTACGGGTTTGAATCCCTCTGGGAATTCATAGTCTAGAACCTCATCGGTGAAACATAGGGGGTGTGCGGCGCCCCTGTATTTGGGTGTGCCGGATTCTCATGATGGCTTCATAGTGTTGCTTACGAGAGCTTGCTTTCTTAGCCCATAAATGGACCTGACTGGGCCGTGATGTGAATCCTTAAGTGGGTCGCATGCCGATTTAGGTGCGGCGCCGCTTGCCGCTTTATGGGGTCGTCTATCCGACCATGTGGCTCTTTCATTTTTTGAATGCGAGGGCTCTAGGGCCTCTTCGTCGAATTCAGGCAGTAGCTTTCTTTTCGGATAGCTTTTAGTGCGGCGACTGTCGCCGTACTTATCTATGGTATTTATTACTTTGCTCCATCTAATTCGGAGTGCATCTTCCGTTGTTTTTAGCTTCTGCTTCTGCTTTTCTAGGCTGCATACAGTTGCAACGAGCCTCTCGTGGAGATTCTTCTGCTCTAGAGGTTTATTTTGCGCGAGGTCGTCCGGAATGCCGTTTTCGCCGGGGGAGGGATGTTCGGTTTCTCTATCCGTGTTGCCCTGTTCGGATGGTTGCTCTAAGGCCTGCTCGTCGTCTACCGGCTCGTCCTGCTCTATGGCTGGGTTTTTGTCGAGGCGGGGCTTGGGTCGGCGTTTACGCCGACGCTTTGATTGCTTTTCGGGGGGTCGATCTCCCATCCCATCCCCTTTTTCCTCGTTGTCCTTTCCTTTAGGGGTATCCACCATGTACACATCGTGAGATGAGGTGGCTGTCCAATGCCCTATGGGCTATGGTTCGTCGGTATCTCCTGCATCGTCATCCATGTTGTCGATGTCTCCGGAGTCGAAGTTGAGCACGTCATTTAAATTGTCGACTGTGGCTACCAAGTGGGTGGTGGGTGGGCTTTGAATTTCTTCATCGTCCGTATCCCATCCTCGCTGACCATAGTTCGGCCAGGGCTCTTCTGATAAGGAGAGAGACTTGAGAGAGTTCAGGATATCGCCACAAGGCGAGTGCTGAAAGATGTCTGCGGCGGTGAACTCCATTATCGGTGCCCAATCGGATTCGATTGGCAGGGGCGCGGGGGGTTCGGAGTCCGGAGAGGAGTCCGGATCCTCGGAGTCACGGGTAGTGCAGAGTGCGGGGCTAGCGTTCGGCTCGATCGCTTTCGGGATCACAGCCCCTGAGGTGACGTCCAACCGTTCATCCTCGATTGGCGCAATAGGCTTCGAGTTAGGGGTCAGAACCGATGCGTATGCGGCCTCCAAGGCGCTGTTCGGCGGCAGAGCTATATCACGCCCATCGAGACAGTGCGGCGCGCTTGGCTGTGGCTCGAATCCGTCGAAGATCAAGTCCCCGTGGATGTCAGCCGTGTAGTTTAGGCTTCCAAACCTGACCTGATGGACAGGGTCGTAGCTTTCGATCTGCTCCAGGTGGCCGAGCGAATTGGCCCGCAGAGCGAAGCCGCCGAAGACGAAGATCTGTCCGGGGAGCAAAATCTCACCCTGGACTGCATCATTGTTGATGATCAAAGGAGCCATCGGGCCTAAAGGCGACGACACAGAGGAACTCTCAATGAAAGCACCAATGTCGGTGTCAAAACCGGCGGATCTCGGGTAGGGTGTCCCGAACTGTACGTCAAGGCCGGATGGTAACAGGAGACAAGGGACACGATGTTTTTACCCAGGTTCGGGCCCTCTCTATGGAGGTAATACCCTACCCCTGCTTGATTAATATTGACGATATGGGTAGTACAAGAGTAGATCTACCACGAGATCAAGGAGGCTAAACCCTAGAAGCTAGCCTATGGTATGATTTTTGTGTATGGAGTTGACTGCCTACGGACTACAACCCTCCGGTTTATATAGACACCGGATAGGGTTAGGGTTACACCGAGTCGGTTACAATGGTAGGAGATCTTTAATATCCGCATCGCCAAGCTTGCCTTCCACGCCAAGGAAAGTCCCATCCGGACACGGGACAAAGTCTTCAATCTTGTATCTTCATAGTCCAGGAGTCCGGCTGAAGGTATAGTCCGGCTACCCGAACACCCCCTAATCCAGGACTCCCTCAACTATGATGATGATTAAATAGCTTGTGCTGGCAGATTAGATTCAAGTGGAGGCAACATGTGGTGCACATCGAAAGTACTACTAGTCCAAACTAGATCAAGTTTGGATTAGTAGTATACTTTTGACATGCACCACATATTGCCTCCACTTGAACCTAATCCACCTTCATTCGACACACTGTTATGGACATAATGATGTAAACCTCATAATTGGTATTGTACAAATATTTTTCCTATGGCGCATAAATACACTAAAAATAAAAAAATAAAAAAAGAATACTAGTAGCGATGGCGAGAAAACACACTGCCAGTAGTTACATTAGCAGTAGCGTGGGAGTGAACAAACGCTGCAGCTATTTGCCCTAGAAGTAGCACGTGCGGGCACGCGTTACTGCTAAGCAATAGCTGTAGCGCCTTATTAGTAGCCCCCCCCCCCCCCCCCCCCGCGTTACTAGTGAGCACAAAACCCGCATTGCTGCTAGCCTTTTCCCTAGTAGTGGTAGGATGCCAAACGGGGCATCCCCAAGATTAGATGTTTGAGACTTCTTGAAATATTATCTTGGGGTGCCTTGGGCATCCCCAAGCTTGAGCTTTTGTGTCTCCTTAATTCCTCTCATATCACGGTCTCCCAAAATCTCAAAAGCTTCATCCACACAAAACTCAACAAGGACTTGTGAGATAAGTTAGTATAAACCATTGCAAACACCTTATCATACTATACTGTAGCAAATAACTAAAATTATTATTCAACATTGCATACTAAATGCCTCTGCATATTTAATATTCCTATCCTCAAATATAATCATTAAAGAAGCAAACATATGCAAAAAATGCAAACATAACAGCAATCTGCCTAAACAGGATAGTCTGTAAAGAATGCTGCAACATCCATACTTCCCTAGCTCCAAAAATTATGAAAGAAAATTCCCACTGTAGTAAATTTATCAGAGCTTAATATGCAAAATGTTTCAACATTTTATCACATTCTGACTTTTCTAGGGAATTATTGCAACAGCGGTAAACTTTCTGTTTTCAAACAGCAACATGTATACTTGTAACATAGGCATAGTAAAGGATATCAATGCCACTTTTATTGAAATAAAAGATGAAAAACATTATTCTAAATAACAGCAAGAAAATACTAACAAAATAAATTGACACTCCAAGCAAAACACATATCATGTGGTGAATAAAAATATAGCTCCAACTAAAGTTACTGATGAACAAAGACGAAAGAGGGGATGCCTTCCAGGGAATCCCCAAGCTTAGGCTCTTGGCTATCCTTGAATTATTACCTTGGGGTGCCTTGGGCATCCCCAAGCTTAGGCTCTTCCACTACTTATTCCATAGTCCATTGAATCCTTACCAATAACTTGAAAACTTCACAACACAAAACTTAACAGAAAACTCGTAAGCTCCGTTAGTATAAGAAAATAAATCACCACTTCAAAGTACTGTAATGAACTCATTAATTATTTATATTAGTGTTAAACCTACTGTATTGCAACTTCTCTATGGTTTATAAACTATTTTACTAGCCATAGATTCATCAAAATAAGCAAACAACACACGAAAAACAGAATCTGTCAAAAACAGAACAGTCTGTAGTAATCTGGGTCAAACGTATACTTATGGAACTCATAAAATTCTCAAATAAATTGCTTGACCTGAGGAATTTATCTATTAATCACCTTAAAAAATAATTAACTAAATAGCACTCTCCAAATAAAAATGGCAGCAATTCTCGTGAGCGCTAAAGTTTCTGTTTTTTTACAGCATGATCAACAAGACTTTCCCAAAGTCTTCCCAAAGGTTCTACTTGGCACAAACAGTAATTAAACACATAAAACCACATCTAAACAGAGGCTAGATGGATTATTTATTACTAAACAGGAACAAAAAGCAAGGAACTAAAATAAAATTGGGTTGCCTCCCAGCAAGCGCTATCGTTTAAGGCCCCTAGCTAGGCATGATGATTTCAATGATGCTCACAAAAAGGATAGTAATTGTAACATAAAGAGAGCATCATGAAGAATATCACTAGAACACTTAAGTCTAACATACTTCCTATGCATAGGGATTTTGTGAGCAAACAACTTGTGGGAACAAGAATCAACTTGCATAGGAAGGTAAAACAAGCATAACTTCAAAATTTTAAGCATATAGAGAGGAAACTTGATATTATTGCAATTCCTACAAGAATATGTTCCTCCCTCATAATAATTTTCAGTAGCACCATGAATGAATTCAAAAATATAACCAGCACCTAAAGCATTCTTTTCATGATCTACAAGCATAGAAAATTTACTACTCTCCACATAAGCAAAATTCTTCTCATTCGGGATAGTGGGAGTATCATAAGAGACTTGAATACTATAAATTGTTTCAACATTAAAAGAGTAATGTTCATAAAAGGGGTAACCATAATCATGAAAAGTTCTATAAATATAATCACTACTTTTTATAGCATAAGTATCATCACGATAATCATCATAAGTAGGAGGCAAGCTATCATCATTATAAACTTGCATATCAAAACTTGCGAGACTAAAAATATCATCTTCATTAATCATAGCTTCCCCAAGCTTGGAACAAACATTAATTGCAGCAAATATATTCTCAAATATGTCATCCTCATCAAACATAGCTTCCCCAAGCTTGGGCCTTTTCATATCATAAGCATAATCACTCTCATCATTAATAGTATAGATAGCACCGATAGTATAGCAATTATTATATTCTTCCAAGCAAGTACCAAAAAGATTTTCAAGATCATAAGAAGTATCATTATCTTCCACAATTATATTTTCATGAGGCACAATAGTAATAGGGGCAGCATTATTTGGGAGAGACATCTTTTTACCTCTCTTCCTTTTTCTTTTCTTCTTCTTCACCACATCATGTGTGGGTTCAATCCTCTTTTTGGAGCTCCTTATTAATGAGATTGGTTGAATAG
The DNA here is from genome assembly GCF_018294505.1 of Triticum aestivum. Taxonomy (NCBI): domain Eukaryota; kingdom Viridiplantae; phylum Streptophyta; class Magnoliopsida; order Poales; family Poaceae; genus Triticum; species Triticum aestivum. The sequence continues at coordinate 405,224,968 of NC_057812.1, read as the reverse complement.
GAGGCTCTTGCTCGTTACCTGATTCATCATAAGAAATAATAGGAGGATATTGGGAAGTCTCTTCCCTTTCATTAGTATTCTCTTCATCTTCTATTTGTTTTCTTTTCTTTATGTAATTGGCAATACAAGGATTTTCAATGCAATTCACCGCACAAAACATATAAATCTTCTCTAGGTCAAAATGAAGAAGTTTAGCAAGATTAAACTTTGGAATACCCTCAGTTATATGTTTCATTTCTTCATAACCCAAAAGAAGGCTAAGCTCTTTATGATGCTCAAGGGTAATCAAATTATCACAATGTTTGGACACGACTTGATCATGAAACAAATAGCATTGGAGCTTTAAATGACCATGTTCATTGCAAAGTTCACAAGGGGCACGAAAAATATTGAATTTTTCAGCACATTCAACTATCTCTTCTTGCAACAATTTGGTTTCTAATTACTTATGCCTCTTGCAATATCTATCTTCCATATTTGGTGTGTACTTGCAAACCCAGTCTACTCCACAAAAATTAACATGTTTATAGGAGGCATTTTCATCATAACTAGTGCAATCATCATTAGTATCATGGATATTCAAAGAATCCGTACTAACAACATTGCAATCATGCTCATCATTCAAATATTTAGTGCCAAACATTTTATAGATTTCTTCTTCTAGCACTTGAGCACAATTATCCTTTCCATCATACTCACGAAAGCTATTAAAAAGGTGAAGCGTATGAGACAAACTCAATTCCATTTTTTATAGTTTTCTTTTATGAACTAAACTAGTGATAAAACAAGAAACTAAAAGACTCGATTGCAAGATCTAAAGATATACCTTCAAGCGCTAACCTCCCCGGCAACGGCGCCGGAAAAGAGCTTGATGTCCACTACACAACCTTCTTCTTGTAGACGTTGTTGGGCCTCCAAGTGCAGAGGTTTGTAGGATAGTAGCAAATTTCCCTCAAGTGGATGACCTAAGGTTTATCAATCCGTAGGAGGCGTAGGATGATGATGGTCTCTCTCAAACAACCCTGCAACCAAATAACAAAGAGTCTCTTGTGTCCCCAACACACCCAATACAATGGTAAATTGTATAGGTGCACTAGTTCGGCGAAGAGATGGTGATACAAGTGGTATATGGATGGTAGATAAAGGTATTTGTAATCTGAAAATATAAAAACAGCAAGGTAACTAATGATATAAGTGAGCGTAAATTGTATTGCAATGTGTGGAAATAAGGCCTAGGGTTCATACTTTCACTACTGTAAGTTCCCTCAACAATACTAACATAATTGGATCACATAACTATCCCTCAACATGCAACAAAGAGTCGCTCCAAAGTCACTAATAGCGGAGAACGAACGAAGAGATTATGGTAGGGTACGAAACCACCTCAAAGTTATTCTTTCCAATCAATCCATTGGGCTGTTCCTATAGGTATCACAAACAGCCCTAGAGTTCGTACTAGAATAACACCTTAAGATACAAATAAATCAAAACCCTAAAGTCACCTAGATACTCCAATGTCACCTCAAGTATTCGTGGGCATGATTATACGATATACATCACACAATCTCAGATTCATCTATTCAACCAACCCAAAGGACCTCAAAGAGTGCCCCAAAGTTCTACCGGAGAATCACGACGAAAACGTGTGCCAACCCCTATGCATAGGTTCATGGGTGGAACCCGCAAGTTGATCACCAAAACATACATCAAGTGAATCACGTGATATCCCATTGTCACCACAGATATCCACGGCAAGACATACATCAAGTGTTCTCAAATCTTTAAAGACTCAATCCGATAAGATTACTTCAAAGGGGAAACTCAATTCATTACAAGAGAGAAAAGGGGGGAGGAGAGACATAGGATCCAACTATAATAGCAAAGCTCGCGATACATCAAGATCGTATCACCTCAAGAACACAAGAGAGAGTGATCAAACACATAGCTAATGGTACATACCCTCAGCCCCAAGGGAGAACTACTCCCTCCTCATCATGGAGAGCACCGGGATGATGAAGATGGCCACCGGAGAGGGACTGCCCCCTCCGGCAAGGAGCCGGAACGGGTCTAGATTGGTTTTCGGTGGCTACGGAGGGCGGTAGAACTCCCGATCTATTGTGTGTTCTGGAAGTTTTAGGATACGTGGGTATATATGGGTGAAAGGAGTACGTCGGTGGACCGAAGGGGGGCCATGAGGCAGGGGGCGCGCCCCTACCCTCATGAGCTCCTCCTTCATCTTCTGACGTAGGGTCCAAGTCTATCTGGTAGGTTTCCTTCCAAAATTAACTTCTCCAGTTGATTTCGTTCCGTTTCGACTCTGTTTGATATTCCTTTTCTTCGAAACACTGAAATAGGCATAAAACAGCAACTCTGGGCTGGGCCTCCGGTTAATAGGTTAGTCCCAAAAGTAATATAAAAGTGGATAATAAAGCCCAACATTGCCTAAAATAGTACATAATATAGCATGGAGCAATCAAAAATTATAGATACGTTGGAGACGTATCATTGAGGCAGTTGAAGGTACGCGGCGACGGGGTTGCCCCTCACGAGCCACCGAGGCCCTGAGCCTCGGGAGGCTTTGGGGGTCCAGGCGGTTCCTTGAGGATCGTCGCCATCTCCACTAGGACTGCGTGGTGCCTGGCCTCCTGACCTGCCATGACGCTCCCCAGGTTGCGCTGGAAGGCAACAGCCACGCTCGGCAGGCCGAACGCATACAAAGGTAGTTGTGGGGTGGACCTTCACACCGCCCAACACACGAAGGCCAGAAGCGCTCCTGAGATGCGGCCCGGTTGAGCCCTGCTATGTCGATGCAGACGTGCAGCTCACCACCCTCGCCTGGGTGGGGAGCAATGCCAGGTGGGCGGCGGTCGCCGCATATTGCTCTTGCTTCCTGAAGCTCTTGAGATACCTTGGTGATGAACTCCTGAGCGTCGGGGCACTCCTTGCCCAGTCTCCTCCTGAGGGAGACGTGCCGCGAAACACGCCTCCAAGTGGTGCCCGAGCGCCTCCCTCGTGACATTGGCAAGGTCTGAGGCCCTCTAGAAGAGAGGCCCTAGCCCTGCTCGAGGAGGGCACCAGGCGCGCCTCCCTATGCGACAGAGGGAGGCGCCCCAGGTGCGGGCGCTGATCCTGACGAGGTGCCACTTGCTGCGTTGCCCTCCTGAGGTCCGGCATGGAGCAGCTTCTTCTTCTTCTTAGGGACGACCTCAGGAGCGTACCGAGCTGCATTGTTGTCGGGGTCTTCGATTAACGTTACTTGGAAGGCACGCTCGAGGGAGCACGCCGCATCTCTTTCTTCGCAGGGGACTGTGACGATCCCGCCGCTTCCTGGCATCTTGGGGACGTTGTAGCCATGGTGCGTCACGGCCATGAACTTGGCCAGGGCCGGATACCCGAGGATGGCATTGTATGGCAGAAGGATGTGGGCGACGTCGAAGTCGATGAGCTCGTTGCGGTAGTTGTTGCGTTCTCCAAAGATGACTGGGAGGCGGACCTAACCTATTGGCATGGTGGAGCCGTCGGTCACTCCTGGGAAAGGCTTGGTGGGCTGAAGCTGATCATACGGCACTTGGAGGTTGTCAAACGTGTCGACAGACATGACGTTGAGTCCTGCACCGCCATTGATGAGGGTCTTGGTAACTTGCACGTTGCTGATGACTAGTGAACAAAGCATCGGGAGGGTGCCGGCGGTAGCCGCGCACTTGCGCTGATCTACCGAGCTGAATGTGATGGCGCACTGGGACCATCTGAGCCAGCGCGTGGCCTCGAGCTTGGGGAGGACTACATTCACTTCACAAGCAAACTGTTTGAAGATACGCTATGAGGATGGGGCTTGAGCTCCTCCCAAGATGCAGGCGATGGCACGCGGCTCCTGGAAGCCCCCAGCCCCCTCGTCCTGATGGTGGTCGTCATTCCTTCTCGGTGGTGGCGGTAGTGGAGGGAGACCGGGGTTACCCTGAGGACGATCCTCACGAGGCTGATCGCTCAAGGCACCCTTGCGAGGCTGATCCTGCCAGCGGTCCTCATGAGGCAGGTCGCGCCACTCCTGGCGTGGTCCACGGTCATCCCAGCGTCCGCCACAACGTCCTCATCCTCGGTCGTAGCCCCGGTTGTTGTGCTCGGGGCATCACCAAAGCGTCCTTCTCGAATGGCTCTAAGCTCTTGATAGTTGCTGGTGTTGTGGCTATGCAGGTTATGGAAGGCGTAGGGTGGTCAACTACTCTTGGATGACTCGGGATGGTCCCTCCCGCGCTTTGTGTCCGGCTCCGCCGTGAGCACGGCTGCTCCCTTGCGCTTCACGTCTTTGGCCTTGGCTTTCTTCTCCTCTGGGTCTGTAGCCGGGTGCTCAAGGAGGGAGATGCGCCCCTCCTCAGCTCTTGCACACTTGGTCCTTAGGTTGAACAGCTCCAGAGACGTGCACAACTCCTCGTGGATGGCGAGGTCCTCCTTCATCTTGACATCGCGGACGCCATCGGAGAACGCGGAAATGATGGCCTCATCCATCACCTTGGGGATGTTGAGGCGAATGTTGTTGAAGCGCTGGATGTACTTCTGGAGGGTCTCTCAGGGTTATTGCTTGATGCAGCGTATGTCACCCACAGCCGGTGGGCGGTCACGAGTGCCCTGGAAGTTGGCGACCAAACGGTCGCGCATCTCATTTCAGGAGGAGGTCGAGCCTGGGGGCAGGTTCAGGAGCCAGGAGCGGGCACCATCCTTGAGAGCCATGGGGAACCTGTTGGCCATGACTTTCTTGTCACCGTTGGCCGCCTCGATGCTCAACTCGTAGAGCTGCAGGAACTCCGCAGGGTCGGGGGTGCTGTCGTAGCAAGGAGTCAGATCCGGCTTGAACTTGCCCGGCCAAGCGACGCTATGCAGCTCAGGGGTGAAGGCGCGACAGTCTGCCGTGGTTACCGGGACTCTGCGCTGGTGGAGAACTTGTCCTTGATGGGGTCCGCGCACCGCCGCCACGGGCGGCACGCAGTCTTGCCGTTGTGGCGTAGGGAGCACAGAGGCATTTTCTCACGGCCGAGGGACTTCTTGGTAGCTTCTTTCTTCTTGCGCAGGCGCAGGACACGGCAGGTCGCGCTGTGGGGCCACGCGCCTGAGCGCCAAGACTCTGTCTTGGGGCAGAGGTGGTGGAGGTGCT